>NW_028187229.1:1020420-1060240 GCF_057381845.1 Rhamphochromis longiceps
GAGCTCACAGCGACATACTCAACACACAAGTTTCTGAACTCTGCATGAGGGTTTCTCCGACGAAGTGAGGGCCGTGAGGCACAGCTCCCCGTCCCCCGGTGACCCTGCTAGGTCCACCTTCTTAGGGAAACCCTCTGCAGAGGAGCTGACAGAGCCAGGAACTTGTGAGTTGCGTGTGTCCACTCAGGCATCATTCATGCTTGTTCTGCAGGCAGTTCCTGTCAGAAGGAGGAGGCGCAGCAGGAGCGCCGGGGGGCGGAAGACGGTGCCTCAGTGCCTCTCTCCTTCTGACATTGTTAAAGAAAACACAACAAATTTATAAGTATGTAGATAATTACATGTAGATAATGTCCTCAAGTTCTGTATAACCACTTTTCCCTCTCTCTGTGTTTGTTTCTCGTTCGTCGTTGTGTGTGTGTTTGTGTGCATCTGTCTCTTTCAAACAGGTGCCGGTCCTCACCTCTGCAGTGCTGCCGTCTCCTGTAGCGCTGCATGGTTCTAAGCTAAGTTTCCTTTCCTTTTTCTGTTCTCTCAGATTTGTCCTCAGGTTTGAAGTGTCTGTGTTGTGCAGCTGGTCTGGTCTGTCTCTAGACAGTTCAGGCTTCACCCACTAGTTAAATGGTGGAGGCTCACAGCGACATACTCAACACACAAGTTTCTGAACTCTGCATGAGGGTTTCTCCGACGAAGTGAGGGCCGTGAGGCACAGCTCCCCGTCCCCCGGTGACCCTGCTAGGTCCACCTTCTTAGGGAAACCCTCTGCAGAGGAGCTGACAGAGCCAGGAACTTGTGAGTTGCGTGTGTCCACTCAGGCATCATTCATGCTTGTTCTGCAGGCAGTTCCTGTCAGAAGGAGGAGGCGCAGCAGGAGCGCCGGGGGGCGGAAGACGGTGCCTCAGTGCCTCTCTCCTTCTGACATTGTTAAAGAAAACACAACAAATTTATAAGTATGTAGATAATTACATGTAGATAATGTCCTCAAGTTCTGTATAACCACTTTTCCCTCTCTCTGTGTTTGTTTCTCGTTCGTCGTTGTGTGTGTGTTTGTGTGCATCTGTCTCTTTCAAACAGGTGCCGGTCCTCACCTCTGCAGTGCTGCCGTCTCCTGTAGCGCTGCATGGTTCTAAGCTAAGTTTCCTTTCCTTTTTCTGTTCTCTCAGATTTTGTCCTCAGGTTTGAAGTGTCTGTGTTGTGCAGCTGGTCTGGTCTGTCTCTAGACAGTTCAGGCTTCACCCACTAGTTAAATGGTGGAGGCTCACAGCGACATACTCAACACACAAGTTTCTGAACTCTGCATGAGGGTTTCTCCGACGAAGTGAGGGCCGTGAGGCACAGCTCCCCGTCCCCCGGTGACCCTGCTAGGTCCACCTTCTTAGGGAAACCCTCTGCAGAGGAGCTGACAGAGCCAGGAACTTGTGAGTTGCGTGTGTCCACTCAGGCATCATTCATGCTTGTTCTGCAGGCAGTTCCTGTCAGAAGGAGGAGGCGCAGCAGGAGCGCCGGGGGGCGGAAGACGGTGCCTCAGTGCCTCTCTCCTTCTGACATTGTTAAAGAAAACACAACAAATTTATAAGTATGTAGATAATTACATGTAGATAATGTCCTCAAGTTCTGTATAACCACTTTTCCCTCTCTCTGTGTTTGTTTCTCGTTCGTCGTTGTGTGTGTGTTTGTGTGCATCTGTCTCTTTCAAACAGGTGCCGGTCCTCACCTCTGCAGTGCTGCCGTCTCCTGTAGCGCTGCATGGTTCTAAGCTAAGTTTCCTTTCCTTTTTCTGTTCTCTCAGATTTTGTCCTCAGGTTTGAAGTGTCTGTGTTGTGCAGCTGGTCTGGTCTGTCTCTAGACAGTTCAGGCTTCACCCACTAGTTAAATGGTGGAGGCTCACAGCGACATACTCAACACACAAGTTTCTGAACTCTGCATGAGGGTTTCTCCGACGAAGTGAGGGCCGTGAGGCACAGCTCCCCGTCCCCCGGTGACCCTGCTAGGTCCACCTTCTTAGGGAAACCCTCTGCAGAGGAGCTGACAGAGCCAGGAACTTGTGAGTTGCGTGTGTCCACTCAGGCATCATTCATGCTTGTTCTGCAGGCAGTTCCTGTCAGAAGGAGGAGGCGCAGCAGGAGCGCCGGGGGGCGGAAGACGGTGCCTCAGTGCCTCTCTCCTTCTGACATTGTTAAAGAAAACACAACAAATTTATAAGTATGTAGATAATTACATGTAGATAATGTCCTCAAGTTCTGTATAACCACTTTTCCCTCTCTCTGTGTTTGTTTCTCGTTCGTCGTTGTGTGTGTGTTTGTGTGCATCTGTCTCTTTCAAACAGGTGCCGGTCCTCACCTCTGCAGTGCTGCCGTCTCCTGTAGCGCTGCATGGTTCTAAGCTAAGTTTCCTTTCCTTTTTCTGTTCTCTCAGATTTTGTCCTCAGGTTTGAAGTGTCTGTGTTGTGCAGCTGGTCTGGTCTGTCTCTAGACAGTTCAGGCTTCACCCACTAGTTAAATGGTGGAGGCTCACAGCGACATACTCAACACACAAGTTTCTGAACTCTGCATGAGGGTTTCTCCGACGAAGTGAGGGCCGTGAGGCACAGCTCCCCGTCCCCCGGTGACCCTGCTAGGTCCACCTTCTTAGGGAAACCCTCTGCAGAGGAGCTGACAGAGCCAGGAACTTGTGAGTTGCGTGTGTCCACTCAGGCATCATTCATGCTTGTTCTGCAGGCAGTTCCTGTCAGAAGGAGGAGGCGCAGCAGGAGCGCCGGGGGGCGGAAGACGGTGCCTCAGTGCCTCTCTCCTTCTGACATTGTTAAAGAAAACACAACAAATTTATAAGTATGTAGATAATTACATGTAGATAATGTCCTCAAGTTCTGTATAACCACTTTTCCCTCTCTCTGTGTTTGTTTCTCGTTCGTCGTTGTGTGTGTGTTTGTGTGCATCTGTCTCTTTCAAACAGGTGCCGGTCCTCACCTCTGCAGTGCTGCCGTCTCCTGTAGCGCTGCATGGTTCTAAGCTAAGTTTCCTTTCCTTTTTCTGTTCTCTCAGATTTTGTCCTCAGGTTTGAAGTGTCTGTGTTGTGCAGCTGGTCTGGTCTGTCTCTAGACAGTTCAGGCTTCACCCACTAGTTAAATGGTGGAGGCTCACAGCGACATACTCAACACACAAGTTTCTGAACTCTGCATGAGGGTTTCTCCGACGAAGTGAGGGCCGTGAGGCACAGCTCCCCGTCCCCCGGTGACCCTGCTAGGTCCACCTTCTTAGGGAAACCCTCTGCAGAGGAGCTGACAGAGCCAGGAACTTGTGAGTTGCGTGTGTCCACTCAGGCATCATTCATGCTTGTTCTGCAGGCAGTTCCTGTCAGAAGGAGGAGGCGCAGCAGGAGCGCCGGGGGGCGGAAGACGGTGCCTCAGTGCCTCTCTCCTTCTGACATTGTTAAAGAAAACACAACAAATTTATAAGTATGTAGATAATTACATGTAGATAATGTCCTCAAGTTCTGTATAACCACTTTTCCCTCTCTCTGTGTTTGTTTCTCGTTCGTCGTTGTGTGTGTGTTTGTGTGCATCTGTCTCTTTCAAACAGGTGCCGGTCCTCACCTCTGCAGTGCTGCCGTCTCCTGTAGCGCTGCATGGTTCTAAGCTAAGTTTCCTTTCCTTTTTCTGTTCTCTCAGATTTTGTCCTCAGGTTTGAAGTGTCTGTGTTGTGCAGCTGGTCTGGTCTGTCTCTAGACAGTTCAGGCTTCACCCACTAGTTAAATGGTGGAGGCTCACAGCGACATACTCAACACACAAGTTTCTGAACTCTGCATGAGGGTTTCTCCGACGAAGTGAGGGCCGTGAGGCACAGCTCCCCGTCCCCCGGTGACCCTGCTAGGTCCACCTTCTTAGGGAAACCCTCTGCAGAGGAGCTGACAGAGCCAGGAACTTGTGAGTTGCGTGTGTCCACTCAGGCATCATTCATGCTTGTTCTGCAGGCAGTTCCTGTCAGAAGGAGGAGGCGCAGCAGGAGCGCCGGGGGGCGGAAGACGGTGCCTCAGTGCCTCTCTCCTTCTGACATTGTTAAAGAAAACACAACAAATTTATAAGTATGTAGATAATTACATGTAGATAATGTCCTCAAGTTCTGTATAACCACTTTTCCCTCTCTCTGTGTTTGTTTCTCGTTCGTCGTTGTGTGTGTGTTTGTGTGCATCTGTCTCTTTCAAACAGGTGCCGGTCCTCACCTCTGCAGTGCTGCCGTCTCCTGTAGCGCTGCATGGTTCTAAGCTAAGTTTCCTTTCCTTTTTCTGTTCTCTCAGATTTTGTCCTCAGGTTTGAAGTGTCTGTGTTGTGCAGCTGGTCTGGTCTGTCTCTAGACAGTTCAGGCTTCACCCACTAGTTAAATGGTGGAGGCTCACAGCGACATACTCAACACACAAGTTTCTGAACTCTGCATGAGGGTTTCTCCGACGAAGTGAGGGCCGTGAGGCACAGCTCCCCGTCCCCCGGTGACCCTGCTAGGTCCACCTTCTTAGGGAAACCCTCTGCAGAGGAGCTGACAGAGCCAGGAACTTGTGAGTTGCGTGTGTCCACTCAGGCATCATTCATGCTTGTTCTGCAGGCAGTTCCTGTCAGAAGGAGGAGGCGCAGCAGGAGCGCCGGGGGGCGGAAGACGGTGCCTCAGTGCCTCTCTCCTTCTGACATTGTTAAAGAAAACACAACAAATTTATAAGTATGTAGATAATTACATGTAGATAATGTCCTCAAGTTCTGTATAACCACTTTTCCCTCTCTCTGTGTTTGTTTCTCGTTCGTCGTTGTGTGTGTGTTTGTGTGCATCTGTCTCTTTCAAACAGGTGCCGGTCCTCACCTCTGCAGTGCTGCCGTCTCCTGTAGCGCTGCATGGTTCTAAGCTAAGTTTCCTTTCCTTTTTCTGTTCTCTCAGATTTTGTCCTCAGGTTTGAAGTGTCTGTGTTGTGCAGCTGGTCTGGTCTGTCTCTAGACAGTTCAGGCTTCACCCACTAGTTAAATGGTGGAGGCTCACAGCGACATACTCAACACACAAGTTTCTGAACTCTGCATGAGGGTTTCTCCGACGAAGTGAGGGCCGTGAGGCACAGCTCCCCGTCCCCCGGTGACCCTGCTAGGTCCACCTTCTTAGGGAAACCCTCTGCAGAGGAGCTGACAGAGCCAGGAACTTGTGAGTTGCGTGTGTCCACTCAGGCATCATTCATGCTTGTTCTGCAGGCAGTTCCTGTCAGAAGGAGGAGGCGCAGCAGGAGCGCCGGGGGGCGGAAGACGGTGCCTCAGTGCCTCTCTCCTTCTGACATTGTTAAAGAAAACACAACAAATTTATAAGTATGTAGATAATTACATGTAGATAATGTCCTCAAGTTCTGTATAACCACTTTTCCCTCTCTCTGTGTTTGTTTCTCGTTCGTCGTTGTGTGTGTGTTTGTGTGCATCTGTCTCTTTCAAACAGGTGCCGGTCCTCACCTCTGCAGTGCTGCCGTCTCCTGTAGCGCTGCATGGTTCTAAGCTAAGTTTCCTTTCCTTTTTCTGTTCTCTCAGATTTTGTCCTCAGGTTTGAAGTGTCTGTGTTGTGCAGCTGGTCTGGTCTGTCTCTAGACAGTTCAGGCTTCACCCACTAGTTAAATGGTGGAGGCTCACAGCGACATACTCAACACACAAGTTTCTGAACTCTGCATGAGGGTTTCTCCGACGAAGTGAGGGCCGTGAGGCACAGCTCCCCGTCCCCCGGTGACCCTGCTAGGTCCACCTTCTTAGGGAAACCCTCTGCAGAGGAGCTGACAGAGCCAGGAACTTGTGAGTTGCGTGTGTCCACTCAGGCATCATTCATGCTTGTTCTGCAGGCAGTTCCTGTCAGAAGGAGGAGGCGCAGCAGGAGCGCCGGGGGGCGGAAGACGGTGCCTCAGTGCCTCTCTCCTTCTGACATTGTTAAAGAAAACACAACAAATTTATAAGTATGTAGATAATTACATGTAGATAATGTCCTCAAGTTCTGTATAACCACTTTTCCCTCTCTCTGTGTTTGTTTCTCGTTCGTCGTTGTGTGTGTGTTTGTGTGCATCTGTCTCTTTCAAACAGGTGCCGGTCCTCACCTCTGCAGTGCTGCCGTCTCCTGTAGCGCTGCATGGTTCTAAGCTAAGTTTCCTTTCCTTTTTCTGTTCTCTCAGATTTTGTCCTCAGGTTTGAAGTGTCTGTGTTGTGCAGCTGGTCTGGTCTGTCTCTAGACAGTTCAGGCTTCACCCACTAGTTAAATGGTGGAGGCTCACAGCGACATACTCAACACACAAGTTTCTGAACTCTGCATGAGGGTTTCTCCGACGAAGTGAGGGCCGTGAGGCACAGCTCCCCGTCCCCCGGTGACCCTGCTAGGTCCACCTTCTTAGGGAAACCCTCTGCAGAGGAGCTGACAGAGCCAGGAACTTGTGAGTTGCGTGTGTCCACTCAGGCATCATTCATGCTTGTTCTGCAGGCAGTTCCTGTCAGAAGGAGGAGGCGCAGCAGGAGCGCCGGGGGGCGGAAGACGGTGCCTCAGTGCCTCTCTCCTTCTGACATTGTTAAAGAAAACACAACAAATTTATAAGTATGTAGATAATTACATGTAGATAATGTCCTCAAGTTCTGTATAACCACTTTTCCCTCTCTCTGTGTTTGTTTCTCGTTCGTCGTTGTGTGTGTGTTTGTGTGCATCTGTCTCTTTCAAACAGGTGCCGGTCCTCACCTCTGCAGTGCTGCCGTCTCCTGTAGCGCTGCATGGTTCTAAGCTAAGTTTCCTTTCCTTTTTCTGTTCTCTCAGATTTTGTCCTCAGGTTTGAAGTGTCTGTGTTGTGCAGCTGGTCTGGTCTGTCTCTAGACAGTTCAGGCTTCACCCACTAGTTAAATGGTGGAGGCTCACAGCGACATACTCAACACACAAGTTTCTGAACTCTGCATGAGGGTTTCTCCGACGAAGTGAGGGCCGTGAGGCACAGCTCCCCGTCCCCCGGTGACCCTGCTAGGTCCACCTTCTTAGGGAAACCCTCTGCAGAGGAGCTGACAGAGCCAGGAACTTGTGAGTTGCGTGTGTCCACTCAGGCATCATTCATGCTTGTTCTGCAGGCAGTTCCTGTCAGAAGGAGGAGGCGCAGCAGGAGCGCCGGGGGGCGGAAGACGGTGCCTCAGTGCCTCTCTCCTTCTGACATTGTTAAAGAAAACACAACAAATTTATAAGTATGTAGATAATTACATGTAGATAATGTCCTCAAGTTCTGTATAACCACTTTTCCCTCTCTCTGTGTTTGTTTCTCGTTCGTCGTTGTGTGTGTGTTTGTGTGCATCTGTCTCTTTCAAACAGGTGCCGGTCCTCACCTCTGCAGTGCTGCCGTCTCCTGTAGCGCTGCATGGTTCTAAGCTAAGTTTCCTTTCCTTTTTCTGTTCTCTCAGATTTTGTCCTCAGGTTTGAAGTGTCTGTGTTGTGCAGCTGGTCTGGTCTGTCTCTAGACAGTTCAGGCTTCACCCACTAGTTAAATGGTGGAGGCTCACAGCGACATACTCAACACACAAGTTTCTGAACTCTGCATGAGGGTTTCTCCGACGAAGTGAGGGCCGTGAGGCACAGCTCCCCGTCCCCCGGTGACCCTGCTAGGTCCACCTTCTTAGGGAAACCCTCTGCAGAGGAGCTGACAGAGCCAGGAACTTGTGAGTTGCGTGTGTCCACTCAGGCATCATTCATGCTTGTTCTGCAGGCAGTTCCTGTCAGAAGGAGGAGGCGCAGCAGGAGCGCCGGGGGGCGGAAGACGGTGCCTCAGTGCCTCTCTCCTTCTGACATTGTTAAAGAAAACACAACAAATTTATAAGTATGTAGATAATTACATGTAGATAATGTCCTCAAGTTCTGTATAACCACTTTTCCCTCTCTCTGTGTTTGTTTCTCGTTCGTCGTTGTGTGTGTGTTTGTGTGCATCTGTCTCTTTCAAACAGGTGCCGGTCCTCACCTCTGCAGTGCTGCCGTCTCCTGTAGCGCTGCATGGTTCTAAGCTAAGTTTCCTTTCCTTTTTCTGTTCTCTCAGATTTTGTCCTCAGGTTTGAAGTGTCTGTGTTGTGCAGCTGGTCTGGTCTGTCTCTAGACAGTTCAGGCTTCACCCACTAGTTAAATGGTGGAGGCTCACAGCGACATACTCAACACACAAGTTTCTGAACTCTGCATGAGGGTTTCTCCGACGAAGTGAGGGCCGTGAGGCACAGCTCCCCGTCCCCCGGTGACCCTGCTAGGTCCACCTTCTTAGGGAAACCCTCTGCAGAGGAGCTGACAGAGCCAGGAACTTGTGAGTTGCGTGTGTCCACTCAGGCATCATTCATGCTTGTTCTGCAGGCAGTTCCTGTCAGAAGGAGGAGGCGCAGCAGGAGCGCCGGGGGGCGGAAGACGGTGCCTCAGTGCCTCTCTCCTTCTGACATTGTTAAAGAAAACACAACAAATTTATAAGTATGTAGATAATTACATGTAGATAATGTCCTCAAGTTCTGTATAACCACTTTTCCCTCTCTCTGTGTTTGTTTCTCGTTCGTCGTTGTGTGTGTGTTTGTGTGCATCTGTCTCTTTCAAACAGGTGCCGGTCCTCACCTCTGCAGTGCTGCCGTCTCCTGTAGCGCTGCATGGTTCTAAGCTAAGTTTCCTTTCCTTTTTCTGTTCTCTCAGATTTTGTCCTCAGGTTTGAAGTGTCTGTGTTGTGCAGCTGGTCTGGTCTGTCTCTAGACAGTTCAGGCTTCACCCACTAGTTAAATGGTGGAGGCTCACAGCGACATACTCAACACACAAGTTTCTGAACTCTGCATGAGGGTTTCTCCGACGAAGTGAGGGCCGTGAGGCACAGCTCCCCGTCCCCCGGTGACCCTGCTAGGTCCACCTTCTTAGGGAAACCCTCTGCAGAGGAGCTGACAGAGCCAGGAACTTGTGAGTTGCGTGTGTCCACTCAGGCATCATTCATGCTTGTTCTGCAGGCAGTTCCTGTCAGAAGGAGGAGGCGCAGCAGGAGCGCCGGGGGGCGGAAGACGGTGCCTCAGTGCCTCTCTCCTTCTGACATTGTTAAAGAAAACACAACAAATTTATAAGTATGTAGATAATTACATGTAGATAATGTCCTCAAGTTCTGTATAACCACTTTTCCCTCTCTCTGTGTTTGTTTCTCGTTCGTCGTTGTGTGTGTGTTTGTGTGCATCTGTCTCTTTCAAACAGGTGCCGGTCCTCACCTCTGCAGTGCTGCCGTCTCCTGTAGCGCTGCATGGTTCTAAGCTAAGTTTCCTTTCCTTTTTCTGTTCTCTCAGATTTTGTCCTCAGGTTTGAAGTGTCTGTGTTGTGCAGCTGGTCTGGTCTGTCTCTAGACAGTTCAGGCTTCACCCACTAGTTAAATGGTGGAGGCTCACAGCGACATACTCAACACACAAGTTTCTGAACTCTGCATGAGGGTTTCTCCGACGAAGTGAGGGCCGTGAGGCACAGCTCCCCGTCCCCCGGTGACCCTGCTAGGTCCACCTTCTTAGGGAAACCCTCTGCAGAGGAGCTGACAGAGCCAGGAACTTGTGAGTTGCGTGTGTCCACTCAGGCATCATTCATGCTTGTTCTGCAGGCAGTTCCTGTCAGAAGGAGGAGGCGCAGCAGGAGCGCCGGGGGGCGGAAGACGGTGCCTCAGTGCCTCTCTCCTTCTGACATTGTTAAAGAAAACACAACAAATTTATAAGTATGTAGATAATTACATGTAGATAATGTCCTCAAGTTCTGTATAACCACTTTTCCCTCTCTCTGTGTTTGTTTCTCGTTCGTCGTTGTGTGTGTGTTTGTGTGCATCTGTCTCTTTCAAACAGGTGCCGGTCCTCACCTCTGCAGTGCTGCCGTCTCCTGTAGCGCTGCATGGTTCTAAGCTAAGTTTCCTTTCCTTTTTCTGTTCTCTCAGATTTTGTCCTCAGGTTTGAAGTGTCTGTGTTGTGCAGCTGGTCTGGTCTGTCTCTAGACAGTTCAGGCTTCACCCACTAGTTAAATGGTGGAGGCTCACAGCGACATACTCAACACACAAGTTTCTGAACTCTGCATGAGGGTTTCTCCGACGAAGTGAGGGCCGTGAGGCACAGCTCCCCGTCCCCCGGTGACCCTGCTAGGTCCACCTTCTTAGGGAAACCCTCTGCAGAGGAGCTGACAGAGCCAGGAACTTGTGAGTTGCGTGTGTCCACTCAGGCATCATTCATGCTTGTTCTGCAGGCAGTTCCTGTCAGAAGGAGGAGGCGCAGCAGGAGCGCCGGGGGGCGGAAGACGGTGCCTCAGTGCCTCTCTCCTTCTGACATTGTTAAAGAAAACACAACAAATTTATAAGTATGTAGATAATTACATGTAGATAATGTCCTCAAGTTCTGTATAACCACTTTTCCCTCTCTCTGTGTTTGTTTCTCGTTCGTCGTTGTGTGTGTGTTTGTGTGCATCTGTCTCTTTCAAACAGGTGCCGGTCCTCACCTCTGCAGTGCTGCCGTCTCCTGTAGCGCTGCATGGTTCTAAGCTAAGTTTCCTTTCCTTTTTCTGTTCTCTCAGATTTTGTCCTCAGGTTTGAAGTGTCTGTGTTGTGCAGCTGGTCTGGTCTGTCTCTAGACAGTTCAGGCTTCACCCACTAGTTAAATGGTGGAGGCTCACAGCGACATACTCAACACACAAGTTTCTGAACTCTGCATGAGGGTTTCTCCGACGAAGTGAGGGCCGTGAGGCACAGCTCCCCGTCCCCCGGTGACCCTGCTAGGTCCACCTTCTTAGGGAAACCCTCTGCAGAGGAGCTGACAGAGCCAGGAACTTGTGAGTTGCGTGTGTCCACTCAGGCATCATTCATGCTTGTTCTGCAGGCAGTTCCTGTCAGAAGGAGGAGGCGCAGCAGGAGCGCCGGGGGGCGGAAGACGGTGCCTCAGTGCCTCTCTCCTTCTGACATTGTTAAAGAAAACACAACAAATTTATAAGTATGTAGATAATTACATGTAGATAATGTCCTCAAGTTCTGTATAACCACTTTTCCCTCTCTCTGTGTTTGTTTCTCGTTCGTCGTTGTGTGTGTGTTTGTGTGCATCTGTCTCTTTCAAACAGGTGCCGGTCCTCACCTCTGCAGTGCTGCCGTCTCCTGTAGCGCTGCATGGTTCTAAGCTAAGTTTCCTTTCCTTTTTCTGTTCTCTCAGATTTTGTCCTCAGGTTTGAAGTGTCTGTGTTGTGCAGCTGGTCTGGTCTGTCTCTAGACAGTTCAGGCTTCACCCACTAGTTAAATGGTGGAGGCTCACAGCGACATACTCAACACACAAGTTTCTGAACTCTGCATGAGGGTTTCTCCGACGAAGTGAGGGCCGTGAGGCACAGCTCCCCGTCCCCCGGTGACCCTGCTAGGTCCACCTTCTTAGGGAAACCCTCTGCAGAGGAGCTGACAGAGCCAGGAACTTGTGAGTTGCGTGTGTCCACTCAGGCATCATTCATGCTTGTTCTGCAGGCAGTTCCTGTCAGAAGGAGGAGGCGCAGCAGGAGCGCCGGGGGGCGGAAGACGGTGCCTCAGTGCCTCTCTCCTTCTGACATTGTTAAAGAAAACACAACAAATTTATAAGTATGTAGATAATTACATGTAGATAATGTCCTCAAGTTCTGTATAACCACTTTTCCCTCTCTCTGTGTTTGTTTCTCGTTCGTCGTTGTGTGTGTGTTTGTGTGCATCTGTCTCTTTCAAACAGGTGCCGGTCCTCACCTCTGCAGTGCTGCCGTCTCCTGTAGCGCTGCATGGTTCTAAGCTAAGTTTCCTTTCCTTTTTCTGTTCTCTCAGATTTTGTCCTCAGGTTTGAAGTGTCTGTGTTGTGCAGCTGGTCTGGTCTGTCTCTAGACAGTTCAGGCTTCACCCACTAGTTAAATGGTGGAGGCTCACAGCGACATACTCAACACACAAGTTTCTGAACTCTGCATGAGGGTTTCTCCGACGAAGTGAGGGCCGTGAGGCACAGCTCCCCGTCCCCCGGTGACCCTGCTAGGTCCACCTTCTTAGGGAAACCCTCTGCAGAGGAGCTGACAGAGCCAGGAACTTGTGAGTTGCGTGTGTCCACTCAGGCATCATTCATGCTTGTTCTGCAGGCAGTTCCTGTCAGAAGGAGGAGGCGCAGCAGGAGCGCCGGGGGGCGGAAGACGGTGCCTCAGTGCCTCTCTCCTTCTGACATTGTTAAAGAAAACACAACAAATTTATAAGTATGTAGATAATTACATGTAGATAATGTCCTCAAGTTCTGTATAACCACTTTTCCCTCTCTCTGTGTTTGTTTCTCGTTCGTCGTTGTGTGTGTGTTTGTGTGCATCTGTCTCTTTCAAACAGGTGCCGGTCCTCACCTCTGCAGTGCTGCCGTCTCCTGTAGCGCTGCATGGTTCTAAGCTAAGTTTCCTTTCCTTTTTCTGTTCTCTCAGATTTTGTCCTCAGGTTTGAAGTGTCTGTGTTGTGCAGCTGGTCTGGTCTGTCTCTAGACAGTTCAGGCTTCACCCACTAGTTAAATGGTGGAGGCTCACAGCGACATACTCAACACACAAGTTTCTGAACTCTGCATGAGGGTTTCTCCGACGAAGTGAGGGCCGTGAGGCACAGCTCCCCGTCCCCCGGTGACCCTGCTAGGTCCACCTTCTTAGGGAAACCCTCTGCAGAGGAGCTGACAGAGCCAGGAACTTGTGAGTTGCGTGTGTCCACTCAGGCATCATTCATGCTTGTTCTGCAGGCAGTTCCTGTCAGAAGGAGGAGGCGCAGCAGGAGCGCCGGGGGGCGGAAGACGGTGCCTCAGTGCCTCTCTCCTTCTGACATTGTTAAAGAAAACACAACAAATTTATAAGTATGTAGATAATTACATGTAGATAATGTCCTCAAGTTCTGTATAACCACTTTTCCCTCTCTCTGTGTTTGTTTCTCGTTCGTCGTTGTGTGTGTGTTTGTGTGCATCTGTCTCTTTCAAACAGGTGCCGGTCCTCACCTCTGCAGTGCTGCCGTCTCCTGTAGCGCTGCATGGTTCTAAGCTAAGTTTCCTTTCCTTTTTCTGTTCTCTCAGATTTTGTCCTCAGGTTTGAAGTGTCTGTGTTGTGCAGCTGGTCTGGTCTGTCTCTAGACAGTTCAGGCTTCACCCACTAGTTAAATGGTGGAGGCTCACAGCGACATACTCAACACACAAGTTTCTGAACTCTGCATGAGGGTTTCTCCGACGAAGTGAGGGCCGTGAGGCACAGCTCCCCGTCCCCCGGTGACCCTGCTAGGTCCACCTTCTTAGGGAAACCCTCTGCAGAGGAGCTGACAGAGCCAGGAACTTGTGAGTTGCGTGTGTCCACTCAGGCATCATTCATGCTTGTTCTGCAGGCAGTTCCTGTCAGAAGGAGGAGGCGCAGCAGGAGCGCCGGGGGGCGGAAGACGGTGCCTCAGTGCCTCTCTCCTTCTGACATTGTTAAAGAAAACACAACAAATTTATAAGTATGTAGATAATTACATGTAGATAATGTCCTCAAGTTCTGTATAACCACTTTTCCCTCTCTCTGTGTTTGTTTCTCGTTCGTCGTTGTGTGTGTGTTTGTGTGCATCTGTCTCTTTCAAACAGGTGCCGGTCCTCACCTCTGCAGTGCTGCCGTCTCCTGTAGCGCTGCATGGTTCTAAGCTAAGTTTCCTTTCCTTTTTCTGTTCTCTCAGATTTTGTCCTCAGGTTTGAAGTGTCTGTGTTGTGCAGCTGGTCTGGTCTGTCTCTAGACAGTTCAGGCTTCACCCACTAGTTAAATGGTGGAGGCTCACAGCGACATACTCAACACACAAGTTTCTGAACTCTGCATGAGGGTTTCTCCGACGAAGTGAGGGCCGTGAGGCACAGCTCCCCGTCCCCCGGTGACCCTGCTAGGTCCACCTTCTTAGGGAAACCCTCTGCAGAGGAGCTGACAGAGCCAGGAACTTGTGAGTTGCGTGTGTCCACTCAGGCATCATTCATGCTTGTTCTGCAGGCAGTTCCTGTCAGAAGGAGGAGGCGCAGCAGGAGCGCCGGGGGGCGGAAGACGGTGCCTCAGTGCCTCTCTCCTTCTGACATTGTTAAAGAAAACACAACAAATTTATAAGTATGTAGATAATTACATGTAGATAATGTCCTCAAGTTCTGTATAACCACTTTTCCCTCTCTCTGTGTTTGTTTCTCGTTCGTCGTTGTGTGTGTGTTTGTGTGCATCTGTCTCTTTCAAACAGGTGCCGGTCCTCACCTCTGCAGTGCTGCCGTCTCCTGTAGCGCTGCATGGTTCTAAGCTAAGTTTCCTTTCCTTTTTCTGTTCTCTCAGATTTTGTCCTCAGGTTTGAAGTGTCTGTGTTGTGCAGCTGGTCTGGTCTGTCTCTAGACAGTTCAGGCTTCACCCACTAGTTAAATGGTGGAGGCTCACAGCGACATACTCAACACACAAGTTTCTGAACTCTGCATGAGGGTTTCTCCGACGAAGTGAGGGCCGTGAGGCACAGCTCCCCGTCCCCCGGTGACCCTGCTAGGTCCACCTTCTTAGGGAAACCCTCTGCAGAGGAGCTGACAGAGCCAGGAACTTGTGAGTTGCGTGTGTCCACTCAGGCATCATTCATGCTTGTTCTGCAGGCAGTTCCTGTCAGAAGGAGGAGGCGCAGCAGGAGCGCCGGGGGGCGGAAGACGGTGCCTCAGTGCCTCTCTCCTTCTGACATTGTTAAAGAAAACACAACAAATTTATAAGTATGTAGATAATTACATGTAGATAATGTCCTCAAGTTCTGTATAACCACTTTTCCCTCTCTCTGTGTTTGTTTCTCGTTCGTCGTTGTGTGTGTGTTTGTGTGCATCTGTCTCTTTCAAACAGGTGCCGGTCCTCACCTCTGCAGTGCTGCCGTCTCCTGTAGCGCTGCATGGTTCTAAGCTAAGTTTCCTTTCCTTTTTCTGTTCTCTCAGATTTTGTCCTCAGGTTTGAAGTGTCTGTGTTGTGCAGCTGGTCTGGTCTGTCTCTAGACAGTTCAGGCTTCACCCACTAGTTAAATGGTGGAGGCTCACAGCGACATACTCAACACACAAGTTTCTGAACTCTGCATGAGGGTTTCTCCGACGAAGTGAGGGCCGTGAGGCACAGCTCCCCGTCCCCCGGTGACCCTGCTAGGTCCACCTTCTTAGGGAAACCCTCTGCAGAGGAGCTGACAGAGCCAGGAACTTGTGAGTTGCGTGTGTCCACTCAGGCATCATTCATGCTTGTTCTGCAGGCAGTTCCTGTCAGAAGGAGGAGGCGCAGCAGGAGCGCCGGGGGGCGGAAGACGGTGCCTCAGTGCCTCTCTCCTTCTGACATTGTTAAAGAAAACACAACAAATTTATAAGTATGTAGATAATTACATGTAGATAATGTCCTCAAGTTCTGTATAACCACTTTTCCCTCTCTCTGTGTTTGTTTCTCGTTCGTCGTTGTGTGTGTGTTTGTGTGCATCTGTCTCTTTCAAACAGGTGCCGGTCCTCACCTCTGCAGTGCTGCCGTCTCCTGTAGCGCTGCATGGTTCTAAGCTAAGTTTCCTTTCCTTTTTCTGTTCTCTCAGATTTTGTCCTCAGGTTTGAAGTGTCTGTGTTGTGCAGCTGGTCTGGTCTGTCTCTAGACAGTTCAGGCTTCACCCACTAGTTAAATGGTGGAGGCTCACAGCGACATACTCAACACACAAGTTTCTGAACTCTGCATGAGGGTTTCTCCGACGAAGTGAGGGCCGTGAGGCACAGCTCCCCGTCCCCCGGTGACCCTGCTAGGTCCACCTTCTTAGGGAAACCCTCTGCAGAGGAGCTGACAGAGCCAGGAACTTGTGAGTTGCGTGTGTCCACTCAGGCATCATTCATGCTTGTTCTGCAGGCAGTTCCTGTCAGAAGGAGGAGGCGCAGCAGGAGCGCCGGGGGGCGGAAGACGGTGCCTCAGTGCCTCTCTCCTTCTGACATTGTTAAAGAAAACACAACAAATTTATAAGTATGTAGATAATTACATGTAGATAATGTCCTCAAGTTCTGTATAACCACTTTTCCCTCTCTCTGTGTTTGTTTCTCGTTCGTCGTTGTGTGTGTGTTTGTGTGCATCTGTCTCTTTCAAACAGGTGCCGGTCCTCACCTCTGCAGTGCTGCCGTCTCCTGTAGCGCTGCATGGTTCTAAGCTAAGTTTCCTTTCCTTTTTCTGTTCTCTCAGATTTTGTCCTCAGGTTTGAAGTGTCTGTGTTGTGCAGCTGGTCTGGTCTGTCTCTAGACAGTTCAGGCTTCACCCACTAGTTAAATGGTGGAGGCTCACAGCGACATACTCAACACACAAGTTTCTGAACTCTGCATGAGGGTTTCTCCGACGAAGTGAGGGCCGTGAGGCACAGCTCCCCGTCCCCCGGTGACCCTGCTAGGTCCACCTTCTTAGGGAAACCCTCTGCAGAGGAGCTGACAGAGCCAGGAACTTGTGAGTTGCGTGTGTCCACTCAGGCATCATTCATGCTTGTTCTGCAGGCAGTTCCTGTCAGAAGGAGGAGGCGCAGCAGGAGCGCCGGGGGGCGGAAGACGGTGCCTCAGTGCCTCTCTCCTTCTGACATTGTTAAAGAAAACACAACAAATTTATAAGTATGTAGATAATTACATGTAGATAATGTCCTCAAGTTCTGTATAACCACTTTTCCCTCTCTCTGTGTTTGTTTCTCGTTCGTCGTTGTGTGTGTGTTTGTGTGCATCTGTCTCTTTCAAACAGGTGCCGGTCCTCACCTCTGCAGTGCTGCCGTCTCCTGTAGCGCTGCATGGTTCTAAGCTAAGTTTCCTTTCCTTTTTCTGTTCTCTCAGATTTTGTCCTCAGGTTTGAAGTGTCTGTGTTGTGCAGCTGGTCTGGTCTGTCTCTAGACAGTTCAGGCTTCACCCACTAGTTAAATGGTGGAGGCTCACAGCGACATACTCAACACACAAGTTTCTGAACTCTGCATGAGGGTTTCTCCGACGAAGTGAGGGCCGTGAGGCACAGCTCCCCGTCCCCCGGTGACCCTGCTAGGTCCACCTTCTTAGGGAAACCCTCTGCAGAGGAGCTGACAGAGCCAGGAACTTGTGAGTTGCGTGTGTCCACTCAGGCATCATTCATGCTTGTTCTGCAGGCAGTTCCTGTCAGAAGGAGGAGGCGCAGCAGGAGCGCCGGGGGGCGGAAGACGGTGCCTCAGTGCCTCTCTCCTTCTGACATTGTTAAAGAAAACACAACAAATTTATAAGTATGTAGATAATTACATGTAGATAATGTCCTCAAGTTCTGTATAACCACTTTTCCCTCTCTCTGTGTTTGTTTCTCGTTCGTCGTTGTGTGTGTGTTTGTGTGCATCTGTCTCTTTCAAACAGGTGCCGGTCCTCACCTCTGCAGTGCTGCCGTCTCCTGTAGCGCTGCATGGTTCTAAGCTAAGTTTCCTTTCCTTTTTCTGTTCTCTCAGATTTTGTCCTCAGGTTTGAAGTGTCTGTGTTGTGCAGCTGGTCTGGTCTGTCTCTAGACAGTTCAGGCTTCACCCACTAGTTAAATGGTGGAGGCTCACAGCGACATACTCAACACACAAGTTTCTGAACTCTGCATGAGGGTTTCTCCGACGAAGTGAGGGCCGTGAGGCACAGCTCCCCGTCCCCCGGTGACCCTGCTAGGTCCACCTTCTTAGGGAAACCCTCTGCAGAGGAGCTGACAGAGCCAGGAACTTGTGAGTTGCGTGTGTCCACTCAGGCATCATTCATGCTTGTTCTGCAGGCAGTTCCTGTCAGAAGGAGGAGGCGCAGCAGGAGCGCCGGGGGGCGGAAGACGGTGCCTCAGTGCCTCTCTCCTTCTGACATTGTTAAAGAAAACACAACAAATTTATAAGTATGTAGATAATTACATGTAGATAATGTCCTCAAGTTCTGTATAACCACTTTTCCCTCTCTCTGTGTTTGTTTCTCGTTCGTCGTTGTGTGTGTGTTTGTGTGCATCTGTCTCTTTCAAACAGGTGCCGGTCCTCACCTCTGCAGTGCTGCCGTCTCCTGTAGCGCTGCATGGTTCTAAGCTAAGTTTCCTTTCCTTTTTCTGTTCTCTCAGATTTTGTCCTCAGGTTTGAAGTGTCTGTGTTGTGCAGCTGGTCTGGTCTGTCTCTAGACAGTTCAGGCTTCACCCACTAGTTAAATGGTGGAGGCTCACAGCGACATACTCAACACACAAGTTTCTGAACTCTGCATGAGGGTTTCTCCGACGAAGTGAGGGCCGTGAGGCACAGCTCCCCGTCCCCCGGTGACCCTGCTAGGTCCACCTTCTTAGGGAAACCCTCTGCAGAGGAGCTGACAGAGCCAGGAACTTGTGAGTTGCGTGTGTCCACTCAGGCATCATTCATGCTTGTTCTGCAGGCAGTTCCTGTCAGAAGGAGGAGGCGCAGCAGGAGCGCCGGGGGGCGGAAGACGGTGCCTCAGTGCCTCTCTCCTTCTGACATTGTTAAAGAAAACACAACAAATTTATAAGTATGTAGATAATTACATGTAGATAATGTCCTCAAGTTCTGTATAACCACTTTTCCCTCTCTCTGTGTTTGTTTCTCGTTCGTCGTTGTGTGTGTGTTTGTGTGCATCTGTCTCTTTCAAACAGGTGCCGGTCCTCACCTCTGCAGTGCTGCCGTCTCCTGTAGCGCTGCATGGTTCTAAGCTAAGTTTCCTTTCCTTTTTCTGTTCTCTCAGATTTTGTCCTCAGGTTTGAAGTGTCTGTGTTGTGCAGCTGGTCTGGTCTGTCTCTAGACAGTTCAGGCTTCACCCACTAGTTAAATGGTGGAGGCTCACAGCGACATACTCAACACACAAGTTTCTGAACTCTGCATGAGGGTTTCTCCGACGAAGTGAGGGCCGTGAGGCACAGCTCCCCGTCCCCCGGTGACCCTGCTAGGTCCACCTTCTTAGGGAAACCCTCTGCAGAGGAGCTGACAGAGCCAGGAACTTGTGAGTTGCGTGTGTCCACTCAGGCATCATTCATGCTTGTTCTGCAGGCAGTTCCTGTCAGAAGGAGGAGGCGCAGCAGGAGCGCCGGGGGGCGGAAGACGGTGCCTCAGTGCCTCTCTCCTTCTGACATTGTTAAAGAAAACACAACAAATTTATAAGTATGTAGATAATTACATGTAGATAATGTCCTCAAGTTCTGTATAACCACTTTTCCCTCTCTCTGTGTTTGTTTCTCGTTCGTCGTTGTGTGTGTGTTTGTGTGCATCTGTCTCTTTCAAACAGGTGCCGGTCCTCACCTCTGCAGTGCTGCCGTCTCCTGTAGCGCTGCATGGTTCTAAGCTAAGTTTCCTTTCCTTTTTCTGTTCTCTCAGATTTTGTCCTCAGGTTTGAAGTGTCTGTGTTGTGCAGCTGGTCTGGTCTGTCTCTAGACAGTTCAGGCTTCACCCACTAGTTAAATGGTGGAGGCTCACAGCGACATACTCAACACACAAGTTTCTGAACTCTGCATGAGGGTTTCTCCGACGAAGTGAGGGCCGTGAGGCACAGCTCCCCGTCCCCCGGTGACCCTGCTAGGTCCACCTTCTTAGGGAAACCCTCTGCAGAGGAGCTGACAGAGCCAGGAACTTGTGAGTTGCGTGTGTCCACTCAGGCATCATTCATGCTTGTTCTGCAGGCAGTTCCTGTCAGAAGGAGGAGGCGCAGCAGGAGCGCCGGGGGGCGGAAGACGGTGCCTCAGTGCCTCTCTCCTTCTGACATTGTTAAAGAAAACACAACAAATTTATAAGTATGTAGATAATTACATGTAGATAATGTCCTCAAGTTCTGTATAACCACTTTTCCCTCTCTCTGTGTTTGTTTCTCGTTCGTCGTTGTGTGTGTGTTTGTGTGCATCTGTCTCTTTCAAACAGGTGCCGGTCCTCACCTCTGCAGTGCTGCCGTCTCCTGTAGCGCTGCATGGTTCTAAGCTAAGTTTCCTTTCCTTTTTCTGTTCTCTCAGATTTTGTCCTCAGGTTTGAAGTGTCTGTGTTGTGCAGCTGGTCTGGTCTGTCTCTAGACAGTTCAGGCTTCACCCACTAGTTAAATGGTGGAGGCTCACAGCGACATACTCAACACACAAGTTTCTGAACTCTGCATGAGGGTTTCTCCGACGAAGTGAGGGCCGTGAGGCACAGCTCCCCGTCCCCCGGTGACCCTGCTAGGTCCACCTTCTTAGGGAAACCCTCTGCAGAGGAGCTGACAGAGCCAGGAACTTGTGAGTTGCGTGTGTCCACTCAGGCATCATTCATGCTTGTTCTGCAGGCAGTTCCTGTCAGAAGGAGGAGGCGCAGCAGGAGCGCCGGGGGGCGGAAGACGGTGCCTCAGTGCCTCTCTCCTTCTGACATTGTTAAAGAAAACACAACAAATTTATAAGTATGTAGATAATTACATGTAGATAATGTCCTCAAGTTCTGTATAACCACTTTTCCCTCTCTCTGTGTTTGTTTCTCGTTCGTCGTTGTGTGTGTGTTTGTGTGCATCTGTCTCTTTCAAACAGGTGCCGGTCCTCACCTCTGCAGTGCTGCCGTCTCCTGTAGCGCTGCATGGTTCTAAGCTAAGTTTCCTTTCCTTTTTCTGTTCTCTCAGATTTTGTCCTCAGGTTTGAAGTGTCTGTGTTGTGCAGCTGGTCTGGTCTGTCTCTAGACAGTTCAGGCTTCACCCACTAGTTAAATGGTGGAGGCTCACAGCGACATACTCAACACACAAGTTTCTGAACTCTGCATGAGGGTTTCTCCGACGAAGTGAGGGCCGTGAGGCACAGCTCCCCGTCCCCCGGTGACCCTGCTAGGTCCACCTTCTTAGGGAAACCCTCTGCAGAGGAGCTGACAGAGCCAGGAACTTGTGAGTTGCGTGTGTCCACTCAGGCATCATTCATGCTTGTTCTGCAGGCAGTTCCTGTCAGAAGGAGGAGGCGCAGCAGGAGCGCCGGGGGGCGGAAGACGGTGCCTCAGTGCCTCTCTCCTTCTGACATTGTTAAAGAAAACACAACAAATTTATAAGTATGTAGATAATTACATGTAGATAATGTCCTCAAGTTCTGTATAACCACTTTTCCCTCTCTCTGTGTTTGTTTCTCGTTCGTCGTTGTGTGTGTGTTTGTGTGCATCTGTCTCTTTCAAACAGGTGCCGGTCCTCACCTCTGCAGTGCTGCCGTCTCCTGTAGCGCTGCATGGTTCTAAGCTAAGTTTCCTTTCCTTTTTCTGTTCTCTCAGATTTTGTCCTCAGGTTTGAAGTGTCTGTGTTGTGCAGCTGGTCTGGTCTGTCTCTAGACAGTTCAGGCTTCACCCACTAGTTAAATGGTGGAGGCTCACAGCGACATACTCAACACACAAGTTTCTGAACTCTGCATGAGGGTTTCTCCGACGAAGTGAGGGCCGTGAGGCACAGCTCCCCGTCCCCCGGTGACCCTGCTAGGTCCACCTTCTTAGGGAAACCCTCTGCAGAGGAGCTGACAGAGCCAGGAACTTGTGAGTTGCGTGTGTCCACTCAGGCATCATTCATGCTTGTTCTGCAGGCAGTTCCTGTCAGAAGGAGGAGGCGCAGCAGGAGCGCCGGGGGGCGGAAGACGGTGCCTCAGTGCCTCTCTCCTTCTGACATTGTTAAAGAAAACACAACAAATTTATAAGTATGTAGATAATTACATGTAGATAATGTCCTCAAGTTCTGTATAACCACTTTTCCCTCTCTCTGTGTTTGTTTCTCGTTCGTCGTTGTGTGTGTGTTTGTGTGCATCTGTCTCTTTCAAACAGGTGCCGGTCCTCACCTCTGCAGTGCTGCCGTCTCCTGTAGCGCTGCATGGTTCTAAGCTAAGTTTCCTTTCCTTTTTCTGTTCTCTCAGATTTTGTCCTCAGGTTTGAAGTGTCTGTGTTGTGCAGCTGGTCTGGTCTGTCTCTAGACAGTTCAGGCTTCACCCACTAGTTAAATGGTGGAGGCTCACAGCGACATACTCAACACACAAGTTTCTGAACTCTGCATGAGGGTTTCTCCGCGAAGTGAGGGCCGTGAGGCACAGCTCCCCGTCCCCCGGTGACCCTGCTAGGTCCACCTTCTTAGGGAAACCCTCTGCAGAGGAGCTGACAGAGCCAGGAACTTGTGAGTTGCGTGTGTCCACTCAGGCATCATTCATGCTTGTTCTGCAGGCAGTTCCTGTCAGAAGGAGGAGGCGCAGCAGGAGCGCCGGGGGGCGGAAGACGGTGCCTCAGTGCCTCTCTCCTTCTGACATTGTTAAAGAAAACACAACAAATTTATAAGTATGTAGATAATTACATGTAGATAATGTCCTCAAGTTCTGTATAACCACTTTTCCCTCTCTCTGTGTTTGTTTCTCGTTCGTCGTTGTGTGTGTGTTTGTGTGCATCTGTCTCTTTCAAACAGGTGCCGGTCCTCACCTCTGCAGTGCTGCCGTCTCCTGTAGCGCTGCATGGTTCTAAGCTAAGTTTCCTTTCCTTTTTCTGTTCTCTCAGATTTTGTCCTCAGGTTTGAAGTGTCTGTGTTGTGCAGCTGGTCTGGTCTGTCTCTAGACAGTTCAGGCTTCACCCACTAGTTAAATGGTGGAGGCTCACAGCGACATACTCAACACACAAGTTTCTGAACTCTGCATGAGGGTTTCTCCGACGAAGTGAGGGCCGTGAGGCACAGCTCCCCGTCCCCCGGTGACCCTGCTAGGTCCACCTTCTTAGGGAAACCCTCTGCAGAGGAGCTGACAGAGCCAGGAACTTGTGAGTTGCGTGTGTCCACTCAGGCATCATTCATGCTTGTTCTGCAGGCAGTTCCTGTCAGAAGGAGGAGGCGCAGCAGGAGCGCCGGGGGGCGGAAGACGGTGCCTCAGTGCCTCTCTCCTTCTGACATTGTTAAAGAAAACACAACAAATTTATAAGTATGTAGATAATTACATGTAGATAATGTCCTCAAGTTCTGTATAACCACTTTTCCCTCTCTCTGTGTTTGTTTCTCGTTCGTCGTTGTGTGTGTGTTTGTGTGCATCTGTCTCTTTCAAACAGGTGCCGGTCCTCACCTCTGCAGTGCTGCCGTCTCCTGTAGCGCTGCATGGTTCTAAGCTAAGTTTCCTTTCCTTTTTCTGTTCTCTCAGATTTTGTCCTCAGGTTTGAAGTGTCTGTGTTGTGCAGCTGGTCTGGTCTGTCTCTAGACAGTTCAGGCTTCACCCACTAGTTAAATGGTGGAGGCTCACAGCGACATACTCAACACACAAGTTTCTGAACTCTGCATGAGGGTTTCTCCGACGAAGTGAGGGCCGTGAGGCACAGCTCCCCGTCCCCCGGTGACCCTGCTAGGTCCACCTTCTTAGGGAAACCCTCTGCAGAGGAGCTGACAGAGCCAGGAACTTGTGAGTTGCGTGTGTCCACTCAGGCATCATTCATGCTTGTTCTGCAGGCAGTTCCTGTCAGAAGGAGGAGGCGCAGCAGGAGCGCCGGGGGGCGGAAGACGGTGCCTCAGTGCCTCTCTCCTTCTGACATTGTTAAAGAAAACACAACAAATTTATAAGTATGTAGATAATTACATGTAGATAATGTCCTCAAGTTCTGTATAACCACTTTTCCCTCTCTCTGTGTTTGTTTCTCGTTCGTCGTTGTGTGTGTGTTTGTGTGCATCTGTCTCTTTCAAACAGGTGCCGGTCCTCACCTCTGCAGTGCTGCCGTCTCCTGTAGCGCTGCATGGTTCTAAGCTAAGTTTCCTTTCCTTTTTCTGTTCTCTCAGATTTTGTCCTCAGGTTTGAAGTGTCTGTGTTGTGCAGCTGGTCTGGTCTGTCTCTAGACAGTTCAGGCTTCACCCACTAGTTAAATGGTGGAGGCTCACAGCGACATACTCAACACACAAGTTTCTGAACTCTGCATGAGGGTTTCTCCGACGAAGTGAGGGCCGTGAGGCACAGCTCCCCGTCCCCCGGTGACCCTGCTAGGTCCACCTTCTTAGGGAAACCCTCTGCAGAGGAGCTGACAGAGCCAGGAACTTGTGAGTTGCGTGTGTCCACTCAGGCATCATTCATGCTTGTTCTGCAGGCAGTTCCTGTCAGAAGGAGGAGGCGCAGCAGGAGCGCCGGGGGGCGGAAGACGGTGCCTCAGTGCCTCTCTCCTTCTGACATTGTTAAAGAAAACACAACAAATTTATAAGTATGTAGATAATTACATGTAGATAATGTCCTCAAGTTCTGTATAACCACTTTTCCCTCTCTCTGTGTTTGTTTCTCGTTCGTCGTTGTGTGTGTGTTTGTGTGCATCTGTCTCTTTCAAACAGGTGCCGGTCCTCACCTCTGCAGTGCTGCCGTCTCCTGTAGCGCTGCATGGTTCTAAGCTAAGTTTCCTTTCCTTTTTCTGTTCTCTCAGATTTTGTCCTCAGGTTTGAAGTGTCTGTGTTGTGCAGCTGGTCTGGTCTGTCTCTAGACAGTTCAGGCTTCACCCACTAGTTAAATGGTGGAGGCTCACAGCGACATACTCAACACACAAGTTTCTGAACTCTGCATGAGGGTTTCTCCGACGAAGTGAGGGCCGTGAGGCACAGCTCCCCGTCCCCCGGTGACCCTGCTAGGTCCACCTTCTTAGGGAAACCCTCTGCAGAGGAGCTGACAGAGCCAGGAACTTGTGAGTTGCGTGTGTCCACTCAGGCATCATTCATGCTTGTTCTGCAGGCAGTTCCTGTCAGAAGGAGGAGGCGCAGCAGGAGCGCCGGGGGGCGGAAGACGGTGCCTCAGTGCCTCTCTCCTTCTGACATTGTTAAAGAAAACACAACAAATTTATAAGTATGTAGATAATTACATGTAGATAATGTCCTCAAGTTCTGTATAACCACTTTTCCCTCTCTCTGTGTTTGTTTCTCGTTCGTCGTTGTGTGTGTGTTTGTGTGCATCTGTCTCTTTCAAACAGGTGCCGGTCCTCACCTCTGCAGTGCTGCCGTCTCCTGTAGCGCTGCATGGTTCTAAGCTAAGTTTCCTTTCCTTTTTCTGTTCTCTCAGATTTTGTCCTCAGGTTTGAAGTGTCTGTGTTGTGCAGCTGGTCTGGTCTGTCTCTAGACAGTTCAGGCTTCACCCACTAGTTAAATGGTGGAGGCTCACAGCGACATACTCAACACACAAGTTTCTGAACTCTGCATGAGGGTTTCTCCGACGAAGTGAGGGCCGTGAGGCACAGCTCCCCGTCCCCCGGTGACCCTGCTAGGTCCACCTTCTTAGGGAAACCCTCTGCAGAGGAGCTGACAGAGCCAGGAACTTGTGAGTTGCGTGTGTCCACTCAGGCATCATTCATGCTTGTTCTGCAGGCAGTTCCTGTCAGAAGGAGGAGGCGCAGCAGGAGCGCCGGGGGGCGGAAGACGGTGCCTCAGTGCCTCTCTCCTTCTGACATTGTTAAAGAAAACACAACAAATTTATAAGTATGTAGATAATTACATGTAGATAATGTCCTCAAGTTCTGTATAACCACTTTTCCCTCTCTCTGTGTTTGTTTCTCGTTCGTCGTTGTGTGTGTGTTTGTGTGCATCTGTCTCTTTCAAACAGGTGCCGGTCCTCACCTCTGCAGTGCTGCCGTCTCCTGTAGCGCTGCATGGTTCTAAGCTAAGTTTCCTTTCCTTTTTCTGTTCTCTCAGATTTTGTCCTCAGGTTTGAAGTGTCTGTGTTGTGCAGCTGGTCTGGTCTGTCTCTAGACAGTTCAGGCTTCACCCACTAGTTAAATGGTGGAGGCTCACAGCGACATACTCAACACACAAGTTTCTGAACTCTGCATGAGGGTTTCTCCGACGAAGTGAGGGCCGTGAGGCACAGCTCCCCGTCCCCCGGTGACCCTGCTAGGTCCACCTTCTTAGGGAAACCCTCTGCAGAGGAGCTGACAGAGCCAGGAACTTGTGAGTTGCGTGTGTCCACTCAGGCATCATTCATGCTTGTTCTGCAGGCAGTTCCTGTCAGAAGGAGGAGGCGCAGCAGGAGCGCCGGGGGGCGGAAGACGGTGCCTCAGTGCCTCTCTCCTTCTGACATTGTTAAAGAAAACACAACAAATTTATAAGTATGTAGATAATTACATGTAGATAATGTCCTCAAGTTCTGTATAACCACTTTTCCCTCTCTCTGTGTTTGTTTCTCGTTCGTCGTTGTGTGTGTGTTTGTGTGCATCTGTCTCTTTCAAACAGGTGCCGGTCCTCACCTCTGCAGTGCTGCCGTCTCCTGTAGCGCTGCATGGTTCTAAGCTAAGTTTCCTTTCCTTTTTCTGTTCTCTCAGATTTTGTCCTCAGGTTTGAAGTGTCTGTGTTGTGCAGCTGGTCTGGTCTGTCTCTAGACAGTTCAGGCTTCACCCACTAGTTAAATGGTGGAGGCTCACAGCGACATACTCAACACACAAGTTTCTGAACTCTGCATGAGGGTTTCTCCGACGAAGTGAGGGCCGTGAGGCACAGCTCCCCGTCCCCCGGTGACCCTGCTAGGTCCACCTTCTTAGGGAAACCCTCTGCAGAGGAGCTGACAGAGCCAGGAACTTGTGAGTTGCGTGTGTCCACTCAGGCATCATTCATGCTTGTTCTGCAGGCAGTTCCTGTCAGAAGGAGGAGGCGCAGCAGGAGCGCCGGGGGGCGGAAGACGGTGCCTCAGTGCCTCTCTCCTTCTGACATTGTTAAAGAAAACACAACAAATTTATAAGTATGTAGATAATTACATGTAGATAATGTCCTCAAGTTCTGTATAACCACTTTTCCCTCTCTCTGTGTTTGTTTCTCGTTCGTCGTTGTGTGTGTGTTTGTGTGCATCTGTCTCTTTCAAACAGGTGCCGGTCCTCACCTCTGCAGTGCTGCCGTCTCCTGTAGCGCTGCATGGTTCTAAGCTAAGTTTCCTTTCCTTTTTCTGTTCTCTCAGATTTTGTCCTCAGGTTTGAAGTGTCTGTGTTGTGCAGCTGGTCTGGTCTGTCTCTAGACAGTTCAGGCTTCACCCACTAGTTAAATGGTGGAGGCTCACAGCGACATACTCAACACACAAGTTTCTGAACTCTGCATGAGGGTTTCTCCGACGAAGTGAGGGCCGTGAGGCACAGCTCCCCGTCCCCCGGTGACCCTGCTAGGTCCACCTTCTTAGGGAAACCCTCTGCAGAGGAGCTGACAGAGCCAGGAACTTGTGAGTTGCGTGTGTCCACTCAGGCATCATTCATGCTTGTTCTGCAGGCAGTTCCTGTCAGAAGGAGGAGGCGCAGCAGGAGCGCCGGGGGGCGGAAGACGGTGCCTCAGTGCCTCTCTCCTTCTGACATTGTTAAAGAAAACACAACAAATTTATAAGTATGTAGATAATTACATGTAGATAATGTCCTCAAGTTCTGTATAACCACTTTTCCCTCTCTCTGTGTTTGTTTCTCGTTCGTCGTTGTGTGTGTGTTTGTGTGCATCTGTCTCTTTCAAACAGGTGCCGGTCCTCACCTCTGCAGTGCTGCCGTCTCCTGTAGCGCTGCATGGTTCTAAGCTAAGTTTCCTTTCCTTTTTCTGTTCTCTCAGATTTTGTCCTCAGGTTTGAAGTGTCTGTGTTGTGCAGCTGGTCTGGTCTGTCTCTAGACAGTTCAGGCTTCACCCACTAGTTAAATGGTGGAGGCTCACAGCGACATACTCAACACACAAGTTTCTGAACTCTGCATGAGGGTTTCTCCGACGAAGTGAGGGCCGTGAGGCACAGCTCCCCGTCCCCCGGTGACCCTGCTAGGTCCACCTTCTTAGGGAAACCCTCTGCAGAGGAGCTGACAGAGCCAGGAACTTGTGAGTTGCGTGTGTCCACTCAGGCATCATTCATGCTTGTTCTGCAGGCAGTTCCTGTCAGAAGGAGGAGGCGCAGCAGGAGCGCCGGGGGGCGGAAGACGGTGCCTCAGTGCCTCTCTCCTTCTGACATTGTTAAAGAAAACACAACAAATTTATAAGTATGTAGATAATTACATGTAGATAATGTCCTCAAGTTCTGTATAACCACTTTTCCCTCTCTCTGTGTTTGTTTCTCGTTCGTCGTTGTGTGTGTGTTTGTGTGCATCTGTCTCTTTCAAACAGGTGCCGGTCCTCACCTCTGCAGTGCTGCCGTCTCCTGTAGCGCTGCATGGTTCTAAGCTAAGTTTCCTTTCCTTTTTCTGTTCTCTCAGATTTTGTCCTCAGGTTTGAAGTGTCTGTGTTGTGCAGCTGGTCTGGTCTGTCTCTAGACAGTTCAGGCTTCACCCACTAGTTAAATGGTGGAGGCTCACAGCGACATACTCAACACACAAGTTTCTGAACTCTGCATGAGGGTTTCTCCGACGAAGTGAGGGCCGTGAGGCACAGCTCCCCGTCCCCCGGTGACCCTGCTAGGTCCACCTTCTTAGGGAAACCCTCTGCAGAGGAGCTGACAGAGCCAGGAACTTGTGAGTTGCGTGTGTCCACTCAGGCATCATTCATGCTTGTTCTGCAGGCAGTTCCTGTCAGAAGGAGGAGGCGCAGCAGGAGCGCCGGGGGGCGGAAGACGGTGCCTCAGTGCCTCTCTCCTTCTGACATTGTTAAAGAAAACACAACAAATTTATAAGTATGTAGATAATTACATGTAGATAATGTCCTCAAGTTCTGTATAACCACTTTTCCCTCTCTCTGTGTTTGTTTCTCGTTCGTCGTTGTGTGTGTGTTTGTGTGCATCTGTCTCTTTCAAACAGGTGCCGGTCCTCACCTCTGCAGTGCTGCCGTCTCCTGTAGCGCTGCATGGTTCTAAGCTAAGTTTCCTTTCCTTTTTCTGTTCTCTCAGATTTTGTCCTCAGGTTTGAAGTGTCTGTGTTGTGCAGCTGGTCTGGTCTGTCTCTAGACAGTTCAGGCTTCACCCACTAGTTAAATGGTGGAGGCTCACAGCGACATACTCAACACACAAGTTTCTGAACTCTGCATGAGGGTTTCTCCGACGAAGTGAGGGCCGTGAGGCACAGCTCCCCGTCCCCCGGTGACCCTGCTAGGTCCACCTTCTTAGGGAAACCCTCTGCAGAGGAGCTGACAGAGCCAGGAACTTGTGAGTTGCGTGTGTCCACTCAGGCATCATTCATGCTTGTTCTGCAGGCAGTTCCTGTCAGAAGGAGGAGGCGCAGCAGGAGCGCCGGGGGGCGGAAGACGGTGCCTCAGTGCCTCTCTCCTTCTGACATTGTTAAAGAAAACACAACAAATTTATAAGTATGTAGATAATTACATGTAGATAATGTCCTCAAGTTCTGTATAACCACTTTTCCCTCTCTCTGTGTTTGTTTCTCGTTCGTCGTTGTGTGTGTGTTTGTGTGCATCTGTCTCTTTCAAACAGGTGCCGGTCCTCACCTCTGCAGTGCTGCCGTCTCCTGTAGCGCTGCATGGTTCTAAGCTAAGTTTCCTTTCCTTTTTCTGTTCTCTCAGATTTTGTCCTCAGGTTTGAAGTGTCTGTGTTGTGCAGCTGGTCTGGTCTGTCTCTAGACAGTTCAGGCTTCACCCACTAGTTAAATGGTGGAGGCTCACAGCGACATACTCAACACACAAGTTTCTGAACTCTGCATGAGGGTTTCTCCGACGAAGTGAGGGCCGTGAGGCACAGCTCCCCGTCCCCCGGTGACCCTGCTAGGTCCACCTTCTTAGGGAAACCCTCTGCAGAGGAGCTGACAGAGCCAGGAACTTGTGAGTTGCGTGTGTCCACTCAGGCATCATTCATGCTTGTTCTGCAGGCAGTTCCTGTCAGAAGGAGGAGGCGCAGCAGGAGCGCCGGGGGGCGGAAGACGGTGCCTCAGTGCCTCTCTCCTTCTGACATTGTTAAAGAAAACACAACAAATTTATAAGTATGTAGATAATTACATGTAGATAATGTCCTCAAGTTCTGTATAACCACTTTTCCCTCTCTCTGTGTTTGTTTCTCGTTCGTCGTTGTGTGTGTGTTTGTGTGCATCTGTCTCTTTCAAACAGGTGCCGGTCCTCACCTCTGCAGTGCTGCCGTCTCCTGTAGCGCTGCATGGTTCTAAGCTAAGTTTCCTTTCCTTTTTCTGTTCTCTCAGATTTTGTCCTCAGGTTTGAAGTGTCTGTGTTGTGCAGCTGGTCTGGTCTGTCTCTAGACAGTTCAGGCTTCACCCACTAGTTAAATGGTGGAGGCTCACAGCGACATACTCAACACACAAGTTTCTGAACTCTGCATGAGGGTTTCTCCGACGAAGTGAGGGCCGTGAGGCACAGCTCCCCGTCCCCCGGTGACCCTGCTAGGTCCACCTTCTTAGGGAAACCCTCTGCAGAGGAGCTGACAGAGCCAGGAACTTGTGAGTTGCGTGTGTCCACTCAGGCATCATTCATGCTTGTTCTGCAGGCAGTTCCTGTCAGAAGGAGGAGGCGCAGCAGGAGCGCCGGGGGGCGGAAGACGGTGCCTCAGTGCCTCTCTCCTTCTGACATTGTTAAAGAAAACACAACAAATTTATAAGTATGTAGATAATTACATGTAGATAATGTCCTCAAGTTCTGTATAACCACTTTTCCCTCTCTCTGTGTTTGTTTCTCGTTCGTCGTTGTGTGTGTGTTTGTGTGCATCTGTCTCTTTCAAACAGGTGCCGGTCCTCACCTCTGCAGTGCTGCCGTCTCCTGTAGCGCTGCATGGTTCTAAGCTAAGTTTCCTTTCCTTTTTCTGTTCTCTCAGATTTTGTCCTCAGGTTTGAAGTGTCTGTGTTGTGCAGCTGGTCTGGTCTGTCTCTAGACAGTTCAGGCTTCACCCACTAGTTAAATGGTGGAGGCTCACAGCGACATACTCAACACACAAGTTTCTGAACTCTGCATGAGGGTTTCTCCGACGAAGTGAGGGCCGTGAGGCACAGCTCCCCGTCCCCCGGTGACCCTGCTAGGTCCACCTTCTTAGGGAAACCCTCTGCAGAGGAGCTGACAGAGCCAGGAACTTGTGAGTTGCGTGTGTCCACTCAGGCATCATTCATGCTTGTTCTGCAGGCAGTTCCTGTCAGAAGGAGGAGGCGCAGCAGGAGCGCCGGGGGGCGGAAGACGGTGCCTCAGTGCCTCTCTCCTTCTGACATTGTTAAAGAAAACACAACAAATTTATAAGTATGTAGATAATTACATGTAGATAATGTCCTCAAGTTCTGTATAACCACTTTTCCCTCTCTCTGTGTTTGTTTCTCGTTCGTCGTTGTGTGTGTGTTTGTGTGCATCTGTCTCTTTCAAACAGGTGCCGGTCCTCACCTCTGCAGTGCTGCCGTCTCCTGTAGCGCTGCATGGTTCTAAGCTAAGTTTCCTTTCCTTTTTCTGTTCTCTCAGATTTTGTCCTCAGGTTTGAAGTGTCTGTGTTGTGCAGCTGGTCTGGTCTGTCTCTAGACAGTTCAGGCTTCACCCACTAGTTAAATGGTGGAGGCTCACAGCGACATACTCAACACACAAGTTTCTGAACTCTGAATGAGGGTTTCTCCGACGAAGTGAGGGCCGTGAGGCACAGCTCCCCGTCCCCCGGTGACCCTGCTAGGTCCACCTTCTTAGGGAAACCCTCTGCAGAGGAGCTGACAGAGCCAGGAACTTGTGAGTTGCGTGTGTCCACTCAGGCATCATTCATGCTTGTTCTGCAGGCAGTTCCTGTCAGAAGGAGGAGGCGCAGCAGGAGCGCCGGGGGGCGGAAGACGGTGCCTCAGTGCCTCTCTCCTTCTGACATTGTTAAAGAAAACACAACAAATTTATAAGTATGTAGATAATTACATGTAGATAATGTCCTCAAGTTCTGTATAACCACTTTTCCCTCTCTCTGTGTTTGTTTCTCGTTCGTCGTTGTGTGTGTGTTTGTGTGCATCTGTCTCTTTCAAACAGGTGCCGGTCCTCACCTCTGCAGTGCTGCCGTCTCCTGTAGCGCTGCATGGTTCTAAGCTAAGTTTCCTTTCCTTTTTCTGTTCTCTCAGATTTTGTCCTCAGGTTTGAAGTGTCTGTGTTGTGCAGCTGGTCTGGTCTGTCTCTAGACAGTTCAGGCTTCACCCACTAGTTAAATGGTGGAGGCTCACAGCGACATACTCAACACACAAGTTTCTGAACTCTGCATGAGGGTTTCTCCGACGAAGTGAGGGCCGTGAGGCACAGCTCCCCGTCCCCCGGTGACCCTGCTAGGTCCACCTTCTTAGGGAAACCCTCTGCAGAGGAGCTGACAGAGCCAGGAACTTGTGAGTTGCGTGTGTCCACTCAGGCATCATTCATGCTTGTTCTGCAGGCAGTTCCTGTCAGAAGGAGGAGGCGCAGCAGGAGCGCCGGGGGGCGGAAGACGGTGCCTCAGTGCCTCTCTCCTTCTGACATTGTTAAAGAAAACACAACAAATTTATAAGTATGTAGATAATTACATGTAGATAATGTCCTCAAGTTCTGTATAACCACTTTTCCCTCTCTCTGTGTTTGTTTCTCGTTCGTCGTTGTGTGTGTGTTTGTGTGCATCTGTCTCTTTCAAACAGGTGCCGGTCCTCACCTCTGCAGTGCTGCCGTCTCCTGTAGCGCTGCATGGTTCTAAGCTAAGTTTCCTTTCCTTTTTCTGTTCTCTCAGATTTTGTCCTCAGGTTTGAAGTGTCTGTGTTGTGCAGCTGGTCTGGTCTGTCTCTAGACAGTTCAGGCTTCACCCACTAGTTAAATGGTGGAGGCTCACAGCGACATACTCAACACACAAGTTTCTGAACTCTGCATGAGGGTTTCTCCGACGAAGTGAGGGCCGTGAGGCACAGCTCCCCGTCCCCCGGTGACCCTGCTAGGTCCACCTTCTTAGGGAAACCCTCTGCAGAGGAGCTGACAGAGCCAGGAACTTGTGAGTTGCGTGTGTCCACTCAGGCATCATTCATGCTTGTTCTGCAGGCAGTTCCTGTCAGAAGGAGGAGGCGCAGCAGGAGCGCCGGGGGGCGGAAGACGGTGCCTCAGTGCCTCTCTCCTTCTGACATTGTTAAAGAAAACACAACAAATTTATAAGTATGTAGATAATTACATGTAGATAATGTCCTCAAGTTCTGTATAACCACTTTTCCCTCTCTCTGTGTTTGTTTCTCGTTCGTCGTTGTGTGTGTGTTTGTGTGCATCTGTCTCTTTCAAACAGGTGCCGGTCCTCACCTCTGCAGTGCTGCCGTCTCCTGTAGCGCTGCATGGTTCTAAGCTAAGTTTCCTTTCCTTTTTCTGTTCTCTCAGATTTTGTCCTCAGGTTTGAAGTGTCTGTGTTGTGCAGCTGGTCTGGTCTGTCTCTAGACAGTTCAGGCTTCACCCACTAGTTAAATGGTGGAGGCTCACAGCGACATACTCAACACACAAGTTTCTGAACTCTGCATGAGGGTTTCTCCGACGAAGTGAGGGCCGTGAGGCACAGCTCCCCGTCCCCCGGTGACCCTGCTAGGTCCACCTTCTTAGGGAAACCCTCTGCAGAGGAGCTGACAGAGCCAGGAACTTGTGAGTTGCGTGTGTCCACTCAGGCATCATTCATGCTTGTTCTGCAGGCAGTTCCTGTCAGAAGGAGGAGGCGCAGCAGGAGCGCCGGGGGGCGGAAGACGGTGCCTCAGTGCCTCTCTCCTTCTGACATTGTTAAAGAAAACACAACAAATTTATAAGTATGTAGATAATTACATGTAGATAATGTCCTCAAGTTCTGTATAACCACTTTTCCCTCTCTCTGTGTTTGTTTCTCGTTCGTCGTTGTGTGTGTGTTTGTGTGCATCTGTCTCTTTCAAACAGGTGCCGGTCCTCACCTCTGCAGTGCTGCCGTCTCCTGTAGCGCTGCATGGTTCTAAGCTAAGTTTCCTTTCCTTTTTCTGTTCTCTCAGATTTTGTCCTCAGGTTTGAAGTGTCTGTGTTGTGCAGCTGGTCTGGTCTGTCTCTAGACAGTTCAGGCTTCACCCACTAGTTAAATGGTGGAGGCTCACAGCGACATACTCAACACACAAGTTTCTGAACTCTGCATGAGGGTTTCTCCGACGAAGTGAGGGCCGTGAGGCACAGCTCCCCGTCCCCCGGTGACCCTGCTAGGTCCACCTTCTTAGGGAAACCCTCTGCAGAGGAGCTGACAGAGCCAGGAACTTGTGAGTTGCGTGTGTCCACTCAGGCATCATTCATGCTTGTTCTGCAGGCAGTTCCTGTCAGAAGGAGGAGGCGCAGCAGGAGCGCCGGGGGGCGGAAGACGGTGCCTCAGTGCCTCTCTCCTTCTGACATTGTTAAAGAAAACACAACAAATTTATAAGTATGTAGATAATTACATGTAGATAATGTCCTCAAGTTCTGTATAACCACTTTTCCCTCTCTCTGTGTTTGTTTCTCGTTCGTCGTTGTGTGTGTGTTTGTGTGCATCTGTCTCTTTCAAACAGGTGCCGGTCCTCACCTCTGCAGTGCTGCCGTCTCCTGTAGCGCTGCATGGTTCTAAGCTAAGTTTCCTTTCCTTTTTCTGTTCTCTCAGATTTTGTCCTCAGGTTTGAAGTGTCTGTGTTGTGCAGCTGGTCTGGTCTGTCTCTAGACAGTTCAGGCTTCACCCACTAGTTAAATGGTGGAGGCTCACAGCGACATACTCAACACACAAGTTTCTGAACTCTGCATGAGGGTTTCTCCGACGAAGTGAGGGCCGTGAGGCACAGCTCCCCGTCCCCCGGTGACCCTGCTAGGTCCACCTTCTTAGGGAAACCCTCTGCAGAGGAGCTGACAGAGCCAGGAACTTGTGAGTTGCGTGTGTCCACTCAGGCATCATTCATGCTTGTTCTGCAGGCAGTTCCTGTCAGAAGGAGGAGGCGCAGCAGGAGCGCCGGGGGGCGGAAGACGGTGCCTCAGTGCCTCTCTCCTTCTGACATTGTTAAAGAAAACACAACAAATTTATAAGTATGTAGATAATTACATGTAGATAATGTCCTCAAGTTCTGTATAACCACTTTTCCCTCTCTCTGTGTTTGTTTCTCGTTCGTCGTTGTGTGTGTGTTTGTGTGCATCTGTCTCTTTCAAACAGGTGCCGGTCCTCACCTCTGCAGTGCTGCCGTCTCCTGTAGCGCTGCATGGTTCTAAGCTAAGTTTCCTTTCCTTTTTCTGTTCTCTCAGATTTTGTCCTCAGGTTTGAAGTGTCTGTGTTGTGCAGCTGGTCTGGTCTGTCTCTAGACAGTTCAGGCTTCACCCACTAGTTAAATGGTGGAGGCTCACAGCGACATACTCAACACACAAGTTTCTGAACTCTGCATGAGGGTTTCTCCGACGAAGTGAGGGCCGTGAGGCACAGCTCCCCGTCCCCCGGTGACCCTGCTAGGTCCACCTTCTTAGGGAAACCCTCTGCAGAGGAGCTGACAGAGCCAGGAACTTGTGAGTTGCGTGTGTCCACTCAGGCATCATTCATGCTTGTTCTGCAGGCAGTTCCTGTCAGAAGGAGGAGGCGCAGCAGGAGCGCCGGGGGGCGGAAGACGGTGCCTCAGTGCCTCTCTCCTTCTGACATTGTTAAAGAAAACACAACAAATTTATAAGTATGTAGATAATTACATGTAGATAATGTCCTCAAGTTCTGTATAACCACTTTTCCCTCTCTCTGTGTTTGTTTCTCGTTCGTCGTTGTGTGTGTGTTTGTGTGCATCTGTCTCTTTCAAACAGGTGCCGGTCCTCACCTCTGCAGTGCTGCCGTCTCCTGTAGCGCTGCATGGTTCTAAGCTAAGTTTCCTTTCCTTTTTCTGTTCTCTCAGATTTTGTCCTCAGGTTTGAAGTGTCTGTGTTGTGCAGCTGGTCTGGTCTGTCTCTAGACAGTTCAGGCTTCACCCACTAGTTAAATGGTGGAGGCTCACAGCGACATACTCAACACACAAGTTTCTGAACTCTGCATGAGGGTTTCTCCGACGAAGTGAGGGCCGTGAGGCACAGCTCCCCGTCCCCCGGTGACCCTGCTAGGTCCACCTTCTTAGGGAAACCCTCTGCAGAGGAGCTGACAGAGCCAGGAACTTGTGAGTTGCGTGTGTCCACTCAGGCATCATTCATGCTTGTTCTGCAGGCAGTTCCTGTCAGAAGGAGGAGGCGCAGCAGGAGCGCCGGGGGGCGGAAGACGGTGCCTCAGTGCCTCTCTCCTTCTGACATTGTTAAAGAAAACACAACAAATTTATAAGTATGTAGATAATTACATGTAGATAATGTCCTCAAGTTCTGTATAACCACTTTTCCCTCTCTCTGTGTTTGTTTCTCGTTCGTCGTTGTGTGTGTGTTTGTGTGCATCTGTCTCTTTCAAACAGGTGCCGGTCCTCACCTCTGCAGTGCTGCCGTCTCCTGTAGCGCTGCATGGTTCTAAGCTAAGTTTCCTTTCCTTTTTCTGTTCTCTCAGATTTTGTCCTCAGGTTTGAAGTGTCTGTGTTGTGCAGCTGGTCTGGTCTGTCTCTAGACAGTTCAGGCTTCACCCACTAGTTAAATGGTGGAGGCTCACAGCGACATACTCAACACACAAGTTTCTGAACTCTGCATGAGGGTTTCTCCGACGAAGTGAGGGCCGTGAGGCACAGCTCCCCGTCCCCCGGTGACCCTGCTAGGTCCACCTTCTTAGGGAAACCCTCTGCAGAGGAGCTGACAGAGCCAGGAACTTGTGAGTTGCGTGTGTCCACTCAGGCATCATTCATGCTTGTTCTGCAGGCAGTTCCTGTCAGAAGGAGGAGGCGCAGCAGGAGCGCCGGGGGGCGGAAGACGGTGCCTCAGTGCCTCTCTCCTTCTGACATTGTTAAAGAAAACACAACAAATTTATAAGTATGTAGATAATTACATGTAGATAATGTCCTCAAGTTCTGTATAACCACTTTTCCCTCTCTCTGTGTTTGTTTCTCGTTCGTCGTTGTGTGTGTGTTTGTGTGCATCTGTCTCTTTCAAACAGGTGCCGGTCCTCACCTCTGCAGTGCTGCCGTCTCCTGTAGCGCTGCATGGTTCTAAGCTAAGTTTCCTTTCCTTTTTCTGTTCTCTCAGATTTTGTCCTCAGGTTTGAAGTGTCTGTGTTGTGCAGCTGGTCTGGTCTGTCTCTAGACAGTTCAGGCTTCACCCACTAGTTAAATGGTGGAGGCTCACAGCGACATACTCAACACACAAGTTTCTGAACTCTGCATGAGGGTTTCTCCGACGAAGTGAGGGCCGTGAGGCACAGCTCCCCGTCCCCCGGTGACCCTGCTAGGTCCACCTTCTTAGGGAAACCCTCTGCAGAGGAGCTGACAGAGCCAGGAACTTGTGAGTTGCGTGTGTCCACTCAGGCATCATTCATGCTTGTTCTGCAGGCAGTTCCTGTCAGAAGGAGGAGGCGCAGCAGGAGCGCCGGGGGGCGGAAGACGGTGCCTCAGTGCCTCTCTCCTTCTGACATTGTTAAAGAAAACACAACAAATTTATAAGTATGTAGATAATTACATGTAGATAATGTCCTCAAGTTCTGTATAACCACTTTTCCCTCTCTCTGTGTTTGTTTCTCGTTCGTCGTTGTGTGTGTGTTTGTGTGCATCTGTCTCTTTCAAACAGGTGCCGGTCCTCACCTCTGCAGTGCTGCCGTCTCCTGTAGCGCTGCATGGTTCTAAGCTAAGTTTCCTTTCCTTTTTCTGTTCTCTCAGATTTTGTCCTCAGGTTTGAAGTGTCTGTGTTGTGCAGCTGGTCTGGTCTGTCTCTAGACAGTTCAGGCTTCACCCACTAGTTAAATGGTGGAGGCTCACAGCGACATACTCAACACACAAGTTTCTGAACTCTGCATGAGGGTTTCTCCGACGAAGTGAGGGCCGTGAGGCACAGCTCCCCGTCCCCCGGTGACCCTGCTAGGTCCACCTTCTTAGGGAAACCCTCTGCAGAGGAGCTGACAGAGCCAGGAACTTGTGAGTTGCGTGTGTCCACTCAGGCATCATTCATGCTTGTTCTGCAGGCAGTTCCTGTCAGAAGGAGGAGGCGCAGCAGGAGCGCCGGGGGGCGGAAGACGGTGCCTCAGTGCCTCTCTCCTTCTGACATTGTTAAAGAAAACACAACAAATTTATAAGTATGTAGATAATTACATGTAGATAATGTCCTCAAGTTCTGTATAACCACTTTTCCCTCTCTCTGTGTTTGTTTCTCGTTCGTCGTTGTGTGTGTGTTTGTGTGCATCTGTCTCTTTCAAACAGGTGCCGGTCCTCACCTCTGCAGTGCTGCCGTCTCCTGTAGCGCTGCATGGTTCTAAGCTAAGTTTCCTTTCCTTTTTCTGTTCTCTCAGATTTTGTCCTCAGGTTTGAAGTGTCTGTGTTGTGCAGCTGGTCTGGTCTGTCTCTAGACAGTTCAGGCTTCACCCACTAGTTAAATGGTGGAGGCTCACAGCGACATACTCAACACACAAGTTTCTGAACTCTGCATGAGGGTTTCTCCGACGAAGTGAGGGCCGTGAGGCACAGCTCCCCGTCCCCCGGTGACCCTGCTAGGTCCACCTTCTTAGGGAAACCCTCTGCAGAGGAGCTGACAGAGCCAGGAACTTGTGAGTTGCGTGTGTCCACTCAGGCATCATTCATGCTTGTTCTGCAGGCAGTTCCTGTCAGAAGGAGGAGGCGCAGCAGGAGCGCCGGGGGGCGGAAGACGGTGCCTCAGTGCCTCTCTCCTTCTGACATTGTTAAAGAAAACACAACAAATTTATAAGTATGTAGATAATTACATGTAGATAATGTCCTCAAGTTCTGTATAACCACTTTTCCCTCTCTCTGTGTTTGTTTCTCGTTCGTCGTTGTGTGTGTGTTTGTGTGCATCTGTCTCTTTCAAACAGGTGCCGGTCCTCACCTCTGCAGTGCTGCCGTCTCCTGTAGCGCTGCATGGTTCTAAGCTAAGTTTCCTTTCCTTTTTCTGTTCTCTCAGATTTTGTCCTCAGGTTTGAAGTGTCTGTGTTGTGCAGCTGGTCTGGTCTGTCTCTAGACAGTTCAGGCTTCACCCACTAGTTAAATGGTGGAGGCTCACAGCGACATACTCAACACACAAGTTTCTGAACTCTGCATGAGGGTTTCTCCGACGAAGTGAGGGCCGTGAGGCACAGCTCCCCGTCCCCCGGTGACCCTGCTAGGTCCACCTTCTTAGGGAAACCCTCTGCAGAGGAGCTGACAGAGCCAGGAACTTGTGAGTTGCGTGTGTCCACTCAGGCATCATTCATGCTTGTTCTGCAGGCAGTTCCTGTCAGAAGGAGGAGGCGCAGCAGGAGCGCCGGGGGGCGGAAGACGGTGCCTCAGTGCCTCTCTCCTTCTGACATTGTTAAAGAAAACACAACAAATTTATAAGTATGTAGATAATTACATGTAGATAATGTCCTCAAGTTCTGTATAACCACTTTTCCCTCTCTCTGTGTTTGTTTCTCGTTCGTCGTTGTGTGTGTGTTTGTGTGCATCTGTCTCTTTCAAACAGGTGCCGGTCCTCACCTCTGCAGTGCTGCCGTCTCCTGTAGCGCTGCATGGTTCTAAGCTAAGTTTCCTTTCCTTTTTCTGTTCTCTCAGATTTTGTCCTCAGGTTTGAAGTGTCTGTGTTGTGCAGCTGGTCTGGTCTGTCTCTAGACAGTTCAGGCTTCACCCACTAGTTAAATGGTGGAGGCTCACAGCGACATACTCAACACACAAGTTTCTGAACTCTGCATGAGGGTTTCTCCGACGAAGTGAGGGCCGTGAGGCACAGCTCCCCGTCCCCCGGTGACCCTGCTAGGTCCACCTTCTTAGGGAAACCCTCTGCAGAGGAGCTGACAGAGCCAGGAACTTGTGAGTTGCGTGTGTCCACTCAGGCATCATTCATGCTTGTTCTGCAGGCAGTTCCTGTCAGAAGGAGGAGGCGCAGCAGGAGCGCCGGGGGGCGGAAGACGGTGCCTCAGTGCCTCTCTCCTTCTGACATTGTTAAAGAAAACACAACAAATTTATAAGTATGTAGATAATTACATGTAGATAATGTCCTCAAGTTCTGTATAACCACTTTTCCCTCTCT
>NW_028187229.1:1060340-1102748 GCF_057381845.1 Rhamphochromis longiceps
GTCCTCACCTCTGCAGTGCTGCCGTCTCCTGTAGCGCTGCATGGTTCTAAGCTAAGTTTCCTTTCCTTTTTCTGTTCTCTCAGATTTTGTCCTCAGGTTTGAAGTGTCTGTGTTGTGCAGCTGGTCTGGTCTGTCTCTAGACAGTTCAGGCTTCACCCACTAGTTAAATGGTGGAGGCTCACAGCGACATACTCAACACACAAGTTTCTGAACTCTGCATGAGGGTTTCTCCGACGAAGTGAGGGCCGTGAGGCACAGCTCCCCGTCCCCCGGTGACCCTGCTAGGTCCACCTTCTTAGGGAAACCCTCTGCAGAGGAGCTGACAGAGCCAGGAACTTGTGAGTTGCGTGTGTCCACTCAGGCATCATTCATGCTTGTTCTGCAGGCAGTTCCTGTCAGAAGGAGGAGGCGCAGCAGGAGCGCCGGGGGGCGGAAGACGGTGCCTCAGTGCCTCTCTCCTTCTGACATTGTTAAAGAAAACACAACAAATTTATAAGTATGTAGATAATTACATGTAGATAATGTCCTCAAGTTCTGTATAACCACTTTTCCCTCTCTCTGTGTTTGTTTCTCGTTCGTCGTTGTGTGTGTGTTTGTGTGCATCTGTCTCTTTCAAACAGGTGCCGGTCCTCACCTCTGCAGTGCTGCCGTCTCCTGTAGCGCTGCATGGTTCTAAGCTAAGTTTCCTTTCCTTTTTCTGTTCTCTCAGATTTTGTCCTCAGGTTTGAAGTGTCTGTGTTGTGCAGCTGGTCTGGTCTGTCTCTAGACAGTTCAGGCTTCACCCACTAGTTAAATGGTGGAGGCTCACAGCGACATACTCAACACACAAGTTTCTGAACTCTGCATGAGGGTTTCTCCGACGAAGTGAGGGCCGTGAGGCACAGCTCCCCGTCCCCCGGTGACCCTGCTAGGTCCACCTTCTTAGGGAAACCCTCTGCAGAGGAGCTGACAGAGCCAGGAACTTGTGAGTTGCGTGTGTCCACTCAGGCATCATTCATGCTTGTTCTGCAGGCAGTTCCTGTCAGAAGGAGGAGGCGCAGCAGGAGCGCCGGGGGGCGGAAGACGGTGCCTCAGTGCCTCTCTCCTTCTGACATTGTTAAAGAAAACACAACAAATTTATAAGTATGTAGATAATTACATGTAGATAATGTCCTCAAGTTCTGTATAACCACTTTTCCCTCTCTCTGTGTTTGTTTCTCGTTCGTCGTTGTGTGTGTGTTTGTGTGCATCTGTCTCTTTCAAACAGGTGCCGGTCCTCACCTCTGCAGTGCTGCCGTCTCCTGTAGCGCTGCATGGTTCTAAGCTAAGTTTCCTTTCCTTTTTCTGTTCTCTCAGATTTTGTCCTCAGGTTTGAAGTGTCTGTGTTGTGCAGCTGGTCTGGTCTGTCTCTAGACAGTTCAGGCTTCACCCACTAGTTAAATGGTGGAGGCTCACAGCGACATACTCAACACACAAGTTTCTGAACTCTGCATGAGGGTTTCTCCGACGAAGTGAGGGCCGTGAGGCACAGCTCCCCGTCCCCCGGTGACCCTGCTAGGTCCACCTTCTTAGGGAAACCCTCTGCAGAGGAGCTGACAGAGCCAGGAACTTGTGAGTTGCGTGTGTCCACTCAGGCATCATTCATGCTTGTTCTGCAGGCAGTTCCTGTCAGAAGGAGGAGGCGCAGCAGGAGCGCCGGGGGGCGGAAGACGGTGCCTCAGTGCCTCTCTCCTTCTGACATTGTTAAAGAAAACACAACAAATTTATAAGTATGTAGATAATTACATGTAGATAATGTCCTCAAGTTCTGTATAACCACTTTTCCCTCTCTCTGTGTTTGTTTCTCGTTCGTCGTTGTGTGTGTGTTTGTGTGCATCTGTCTCTTTCAAACAGGTGCCGGTCCTCACCTCTGCAGTGCTGCCGTCTCCTGTAGCGCTGCATGGTTCTAAGCTAAGTTTCCTTTCCTTTTTCTGTTCTCTCAGATTTTGTCCTCAGGTTTGAAGTGTCTGTGTTGTGCAGCTGGTCTGGTCTGTCTCTAGACAGTTCAGGCTTCACCCACTAGTTAAATGGTGGAGGCTCACAGCGACATACTCAACACACAAGTTTCTGAACTCTGCATGAGGGTTTCTCCGACGAAGTGAGGGCCGTGAGGCACAGCTCCCCGTCCCCCGGTGACCCTGCTAGGTCCACCTTCTTAGGGAAACCCTCTGCAGAGGAGCTGACAGAGCCAGGAACTTGTGAGTTGCGTGTGTCCACTCAGGCATCATTCATGCTTGTTCTGCAGGCAGTTCCTGTCAGAAGGAGGAGGCGCAGCAGGAGCGCCGGGGGGCGGAAGACGGTGCCTCAGTGCCTCTCTCCTTCTGACATTGTTAAAGAAAACACAACAAATTTATAAGTATGTAGATAATTACATGTAGATAATGTCCTCAAGTTCTGTATAACCACTTTTCCCTCTCTCTGTGTTTGTTTCTCGTTCGTCGTTGTGTGTGTGTTTGTGTGCATCTGTCTCTTTCAAACAGGTGCCGGTCCTCACCTCTGCAGTGCTGCCGTCTCCTGTAGCGCTGCATGGTTCTAAGCTAAGTTTCCTTTCCTTTTTCTGTTCTCTCAGATTTTGTCCTCAGGTTTGAAGTGTCTGTGTTGTGCAGCTGGTCTGGTCTGTCTCTAGACAGTTCAGGCTTCACCCACTAGTTAAATGGTGGAGGCTCACAGCGACATACTCAACACACAAGTTTCTGAACTCTGCATGAGGGTTTCTCCGACGAAGTGAGGGCCGTGAGGCACAGCTCCCCGTCCCCCGGTGACCCTGCTAGGTCCACCTTCTTAGGGAAACCCTCTGCAGAGGAGCTGACAGAGCCAGGAACTTGTGAGTTGCGTGTGTCCACTCAGGCATCATTCATGCTTGTTCTGCAGGCAGTTCCTGTCAGAAGGAGGAGGCGCAGCAGGAGCGCCGGGGGGCGGAAGACGGTGCCTCAGTGCCTCTCTCCTTCTGACATTGTTAAAGAAAACACAACAAATTTATAAGTATGTAGATAATTACATGTAGATAATGTCCTCAAGTTCTGTATAACCACTTTTCCCTCTCTCTGTGTTTGTTTCTCGTTCGTCGTTGTGTGTGTGTTTGTGTGCATCTGTCTCTTTCAAACAGGTGCCGGTCCTCACCTCTGCAGTGCTGCCGTCTCCTGTAGCGCTGCATGGTTCTAAGCTAAGTTTCCTTTCCTTTTTCTGTTCTCTCAGATTTTGTCCTCAGGTTTGAAGTGTCTGTGTTGTGCAGCTGGTCTGGTCTGTCTCTAGACAGTTCAGGCTTCACCCACTAGTTAAATGGTGGAGGCTCACAGCGACATACTCAACACACAAGTTTCTGAACTCTGCATGAGGGTTTCTCCGACGAAGTGAGGGCCGTGAGGCACAGCTCCCCGTCCCCCGGTGACCCTGCTAGGTCCACCTTCTTAGGGAAACCCTCTGCAGAGGAGCTGACAGAGCCAGGAACTTGTGAGTTGCGTGTGTCCACTCAGGCATCATTCATGCTTGTTCTGCAGGCAGTTCCTGTCAGAAGGAGGAGGCGCAGCAGGAGCGCCGGGGGGCGGAAGACGGTGCCTCAGTGCCTCTCTCCTTCTGACATTGTTAAAGAAAACACAACAAATTTATAAGTATGTAGATAATTACATGTAGATAATGTCCTCAAGTTCTGTATAACCACTTTTCCCTCTCTCTGTGTTTGTTTCTCGTTCGTCGTTGTGTGTGTGTTTGTGTGCATCTGTCTCTTTCAAACAGGTGCCGGTCCTCACCTCTGCAGTGCTGCCGTCTCCTGTAGCGCTGCATGGTTCTAAGCTAAGTTTCCTTTCCTTTTTCTGTTCTCTCAGATTTTGTCCTCAGGTTTGAAGTGTCTGTGTTGTGCAGCTGGTCTGGTCTGTCTCTAGACAGTTCAGGCTTCACCCACTAGTTAAATGGTGGAGGCTCACAGCGACATACTCAACACACAAGTTTCTGAACTCTGCATGAGGGTTTCTCCGACGAAGTGAGGGCCGTGAGGCACAGCTCCCCGTCCCCCGGTGACCCTGCTAGGTCCACCTTCTTAGGGAAACCCTCTGCAGAGGAGCTGACAGAGCCAGGAACTTGTGAGTTGCGTGTGTCCACTCAGGCATCATTCATGCTTGTTCTGCAGGCAGTTCCTGTCAGAAGGAGGAGGCGCAGCAGGAGCGCCGGGGGGCGGAAGACGGTGCCTCAGTGCCTCTCTCCTTCTGACATTGTTAAAGAAAACACAACAAATTTATAAGTATGTAGATAATTACATGTAGATAATGTCCTCAAGTTCTGTATAACCACTTTTCCCTCTCTCTGTGTTTGTTTCTCGTTCGTCGTTGTGTGTGTGTTTGTGTGCATCTGTCTCTTTCAAACAGGTGCCGGTCCTCACCTCTGCAGTGCTGCCGTCTCCTGTAGCGCTGCATGGTTCTAAGCTAAGTTTCCTTTCCTTTTTCTGTTCTCTCAGATTTTGTCCTCAGGTTTGAAGTGTCTGTGTTGTGCAGCTGGTCTGGTCTGTCTCTAGACAGTTCAGGCTTCACCCACTAGTTAAATGGTGGAGGCTCACAGCGACATACTCAACACACAAGTTTCTGAACTCTGCATGAGGGTTTCTCCGACGAAGTGAGGGCCGTGAGGCACAGCTCCCCGTCCCCCGGTGACCCTGCTAGGTCCACCTTCTTAGGGAAACCCTCTGCAGAGGAGCTGACAGAGCCAGGAACTTGTGAGTTGCGTGTGTCCACTCAGGCATCATTCATGCTTGTTCTGCAGGCAGTTCCTGTCAGAAGGAGGAGGCGCAGCAGGAGCGCCGGGGGGCGGAAGACGGTGCCTCAGTGCCTCTCTCCTTCTGACATTGTTAAAGAAAACACAACAAATTTATAAGTATGTAGATAATTACATGTAGATAATGTCCTCAAGTTCTGTATAACCACTTTTCCCTCTCTCTGTGTTTGTTTCTCGTTCGTCGTTGTGTGTGTGTTTGTGTGCATCTGTCTCTTTCAAACAGGTGCCGGTCCTCACCTCTGCAGTGCTGCCGTCTCCTGTAGCGCTGCATGGTTCTAAGCTAAGTTTCCTTTCCTTTTTCTGTTCTCTCAGATTTTGTCCTCAGGTTTGAAGTGTCTGTGTTGTGCAGCTGGTCTGGTCTGTCTCTAGACAGTTCAGGCTTCACCCACTAGTTAAATGGTGGAGGCTCACAGCGACATACTCAACACACAAGTTTCTGAACTCTGCATGAGGGTTTCTCCGACGAAGTGAGGGCCGTGAGGCACAGCTCCCCGTCCCCCGGTGACCCTGCTAGGTCCACCTTCTTAGGGAAACCCTCTGCAGAGGAGCTGACAGAGCCAGGAACTTGTGAGTTGCGTGTGTCCACTCAGGCATCATTCATGCTTGTTCTGCAGGCAGTTCCTGTCAGAAGGAGGAGGCGCAGCAGGAGCGCCGGGGGGCGGAAGACGGTGCCTCAGTGCCTCTCTCCTTCTGACATTGTTAAAGAAAACACAACAAATTTATAAGTATGTAGATAATTACATGTAGATAATGTCCTCAAGTTCTGTATAACCACTTTTCCCTCTCTCTGTGTTTGTTTCTCGTTCGTCGTTGTGTGTGTGTTTGTGTGCATCTGTCTCTTTCAAACAGGTGCCGGTCCTCACCTCTGCAGTGCTGCCGTCTCCTGTAGCGCTGCATGGTTCTAAGCTAAGTTTCCTTTCCTTTTTCTGTTCTCTCAGATTTTGTCCTCAGGTTTGAAGTGTCTGTGTTGTGCAGCTGGTCTGGTCTGTCTCTAGACAGTTCAGGCTTCACCCACTAGTTAAATGGTGGAGGCTCACAGCGACATACTCAACACACAAGTTTCTGAACTCTGCATGAGGGTTTCTCCGACGAAGTGAGGGCCGTGAGGCACAGCTCCCCGTCCCCCGGTGACCCTGCTAGGTCCACCTTCTTAGGGAAACCCTCTGCAGAGGAGCTGACAGAGCCAGGAACTTGTGAGTTGCGTGTGTCCACTCAGGCATCATTCATGCTTGTTCTGCAGGCAGTTCCTGTCAGAAGGAGGAGGCGCAGCAGGAGCGCCGGGGGGCGGAAGACGGTGCCTCAGTGCCTCTCTCCTTCTGACATTGTTAAAGAAAACACAACAAATTTATAAGTATGTAGATAATTACATGTAGATAATGTCCTCAAGTTCTGTATAACCACTTTTCCCTCTCTCTGTGTTTGTTTCTCGTTCGTCGTTGTGTGTGTGTTTGTGTGCATCTGTCTCTTTCAAACAGGTGCCGGTCCTCACCTCTGCAGTGCTGCCGTCTCCTGTAGCGCTGCATGGTTCTAAGCTAAGTTTCCTTTCCTTTTTCTGTTCTCTCAGATTTTGTCCTCAGGTTTGAAGTGTCTGTGTTGTGCAGCTGGTCTGGTCTGTCTCTAGACAGTTCAGGCTTCACCCACTAGTTAAATGGTGGAGGCTCACAGCGACATACTCAACACACAAGTTTCTGAACTCTGCATGAGGGTTTCTCCGACGAAGTGAGGGCCGTGAGGCACAGCTCCCCGTCCCCCGGTGACCCTGCTAGGTCCACCTTCTTAGGGAAACCCTCTGCAGAGGAGCTGACAGAGCCAGGAACTTGTGAGTTGCGTGTGTCCACTCAGGCATCATTCATGCTTGTTCTGCAGGCAGTTCCTGTCAGAAGGAGGAGGCGCAGCAGGAGCGCCGGGGGGCGGAAGACGGTGCCTCAGTGCCTCTCTCCTTCTGACATTGTTAAAGAAAACACAACAAATTTATAAGTATGTAGATAATTACATGTAGATAATGTCCTCAAGTTCTGTATAACCACTTTTCCCTCTCTCTGTGTTTGTTTCTCGTTCGTCGTTGTGTGTGTGTTTGTGTGCATCTGTCTCTTTCAAACAGGTGCCGGTCCTCACCTCTGCAGTGCTGCCGTCTCCTGTAGCGCTGCATGGTTCTAAGCTAAGTTTCCTTTCCTTTTTCTGTTCTCTCAGATTTTGTCCTCAGGTTTGAAGTGTCTGTGTTGTGCAGCTGGTCTGGTCTGTCTCTAGACAGTTCAGGCTTCACCCACTAGTTAAATGGTGGAGGCTCACAGCGACATACTCAACACACAAGTTTCTGAACTCTGCATGAGGGTTTCTCCGACGAAGTGAGGGCCGTGAGGCACAGCTCCCCGTCCCCCGGTGACCCTGCTAGGTCCACCTTCTTAGGGAAACCCTCTGCAGAGGAGCTGACAGAGCCAGGAACTTGTGAGTTGCGTGTGTCCACTCAGGCATCATTCATGCTTGTTCTGCAGGCAGTTCCTGTCAGAAGGAGGAGGCGCAGCAGGAGCGCCGGGGGGCGGAAGACGGTGCCTCAGTGCCTCTCTCCTTCTGACATTGTTAAAGAAAACACAACAAATTTATAAGTATGTAGATAATTACATGTAGATAATGTCCTCAAGTTCTGTATAACCACTTTTCCCTCTCTCTGTGTTTGTTTCTCGTTCGTCGTTGTGTGTGTGTTTGTGTGCATCTGTCTCTTTCAAACAGGTGCCGGTCCTCACCTCTGCAGTGCTGCCGTCTCCTGTAGCGCTGCATGGTTCTAAGCTAAGTTTCCTTTCCTTTTTCTGTTCTCTCAGATTTTGTCCTCAGGTTTGAAGTGTCTGTGTTGTGCAGCTGGTCTGGTCTGTCTCTAGACAGTTCAGGCTTCACCCACTAGTTAAATGGTGGAGGCTCACAGCGACATACTCAACACACAAGTTTCTGAACTCTGCATGAGGGTTTCTCCGACGAAGTGAGGGCCGTGAGGCACAGCTCCCCGTCCCCCGGTGACCCTGCTAGGTCCACCTTCTTAGGGAAACCCTCTGCAGAGGAGCTGACAGAGCCAGGAACTTGTGAGTTGCGTGTGTCCACTCAGGCATCATTCATGCTTGTTCTGCAGGCAGTTCCTGTCAGAAGGAGGAGGCGCAGCAGGAGCGCCGGGGGGCGGAAGACGGTGCCTCAGTGCCTCTCTCCTTCTGACATTGTTAAAGAAAACACAACAAATTTATAAGTATGTAGATAATTACATGTAGATAATGTCCTCAAGTTCTGTATAACCACTTTTCCCTCTCTCTGTGTTTGTTTCTCGTTCGTCGTTGTGTGTGTGTTTGTGTGCATCTGTCTCTTTCAAACAGGTGCCGGTCCTCACCTCTGCAGTGCTGCCGTCTCCTGTAGCGCTGCATGGTTCTAAGCTAAGTTTCCTTTCCTTTTTCTGTTCTCTCAGATTTTGTCCTCAGGTTTGAAGTGTCTGTGTTGTGCAGCTGGTCTGGTCTGTCTCTAGACAGTTCAGGCTTCACCCACTAGTTAAATGGTGGAGGCTCACAGCGACATACTCAACACACAAGTTTCTGAACTCTGCATGAGGGTTTCTCCGACGAAGTGAGGGCCGTGAGGCACAGCTCCCCGTCCCCCGGTGACCCTGCTAGGTCCACCTTCTTAGGGAAACCCTCTGCAGAGGAGCTGACAGAGCCAGGAACTTGTGAGTTGCGTGTGTCCACTCAGGCATCATTCATGCTTGTTCTGCAGGCAGTTCCTGTCAGAAGGAGGAGGCGCAGCAGGAGCGCCGGGGGGCGGAAGACGGTGCCTCAGTGCCTCTCTCCTTCTGACATTGTTAAAGAAAACACAACAAATTTATAAGTATGTAGATAATTACATGTAGATAATGTCCTCAAGTTCTGTATAACCACTTTTCCCTCTCTCTGTGTTTGTTTCTCGTTCGTCGTTGTGTGTGTGTTTGTGTGCATCTGTCTCTTTCAAACAGGTGCCGGTCCTCACCTCTGCAGTGCTGCCGTCTCCTGTAGCGCTGCATGGTTCTAAGCTAAGTTTCCTTTCCTTTTTCTGTTCTCTCAGATTTTGTCCTCAGGTTTGAAGTGTCTGTGTTGTGCAGCTGGTCTGGTCTGTCTCTAGACAGTTCAGGCTTCACCCACTAGTTAAATGGTGGAGGCTCACAGCGACATACTCAACACACAAGTTTCTGAACTCTGCATGAGGGTTTCTCCGACGAAGTGAGGGCCGTGAGGCACAGCTCCCCGTCCCCCGGTGACCCTGCTAGGTCCACCTTCTTAGGGAAACCCTCTGCAGAGGAGCTGACAGAGCCAGGAACTTGTGAGTTGCGTGTGTCCACTCAGGCATCATTCATGCTTGTTCTGCAGGCAGTTCCTGTCAGAAGGAGGAGGCGCAGCAGGAGCGCCGGGGGGCGGAAGACGGTGCCTCAGTGCCTCTCTCCTTCTGACATTGTTAAAGAAAACACAACAAATTTATAAGTATGTAGATAATTACATGTAGATAATGTCCTCAAGTTCTGTATAACCACTTTTCCCTCTCTCTGTGTTTGTTTCTCGTTCGTCGTTGTGTGTGTGTTTGTGTGCATCTGTCTCTTTCAAACAGGTGCCGGTCCTCACCTCTGCAGTGCTGCCGTCTCCTGTAGCGCTGCATGGTTCTAAGCTAAGTTTCCTTTCCTTTTTCTGTTCTCTCAGATTTTGTCCTCAGGTTTGAAGTGTCTGTGTTGTGCAGCTGGTCTGGTCTGTCTCTAGACAGTTCAGGCTTCACCCACTAGTTAAATGGTGGAGGCTCACAGCGACATACTCAACACACAAGTTTCTGAACTCTGCATGAGGGTTTCTCCGACGAAGTGAGGGCCGTGAGGCACAGCTCCCCGTCCCCCGGTGACCCTGCTAGGTCCACCTTCTTAGGGAAACCCTCTGCAGAGGAGCTGACAGAGCCAGGAACTTGTGAGTTGCGTGTGTCCACTCAGGCATCATTCATGCTTGTTCTGCAGGCAGTTCCTGTCAGAAGGAGGAGGCGCAGCAGGAGCGCCGGGGGGCGGAAGACGGTGCCTCAGTGCCTCTCTCCTTCTGACATTGTTAAAGAAAACACAACAAATTTATAAGTATGTAGATAATTACATGTAGATAATGTCCTCAAGTTCTGTATAACCACTTTTCCCTCTCTCTGTGTTTGTTTCTCGTTCGTCGTTGTGTGTGTGTTTGTGTGCATCTGTCTCTTTCAAACAGGTGCCGGTCCTCACCTCTGCAGTGCTGCCGTCTCCTGTAGCGCTGCATGGTTCTAAGCTAAGTTTCCTTTCCTTTTTCTGTTCTCTCAGATTTTGTCCTCAGGTTTGAAGTGTCTGTGTTGTGCAGCTGGTCTGGTCTGTCTCTAGACAGTTCAGGCTTCACCCACTAGTTAAATGGTGGAGGCTCACAGCGACATACTCAACACACAAGTTTCTGAACTCTGCATGAGGGTTTCTCCGACGAAGTGAGGGCCGTGAGGCACAGCTCCCCGTCCCCCGGTGACCCTGCTAGGTCCACCTTCTTAGGGAAACCCTCTGCAGAGGAGCTGACAGAGCCAGGAACTTGTGAGTTGCGTGTGTCCACTCAGGCATCATTCATGCTTGTTCTGCAGGCAGTTCCTGTCAGAAGGAGGAGGCGCAGCAGGAGCGCCGGGGGGCGGAAGACGGTGCCTCAGTGCCTCTCTCCTTCTGACATTGTTAAAGAAAACACAACAAATTTATAAGTATGTAGATAATTACATGTAGATAATGTCCTCAAGTTCTGTATAACCACTTTTCCCTCTCTCTGTGTTTGTTTCTCGTTCGTCGTTGTGTGTGTGTTTGTGTGCATCTGTCTCTTTCAAACAGGTGCCGGTCCTCACCTCTGCAGTGCTGCCGTCTCCTGTAGCGCTGCATGGTTCTAAGCTAAGTTTCCTTTCCTTTTTCTGTTCTCTCAGATTTTGTCCTCAGGTTTGAAGTGTCTGTGTTGTGCAGCTGGTCTGGTCTGTCTCTAGACAGTTCAGGCTTCACCCACTAGTTAAATGGTGGAGGCTCACAGCGACATACTCAACACACAAGTTTCTGAACTCTGCATGAGGGTTTCTCCGACGAAGTGAGGGCCGTGAGGCACAGCTCCCCGTCCCCCGGTGACCCTGCTAGGTCCACCTTCTTAGGGAAACCCTCTGCAGAGGAGCTGACAGAGCCAGGAACTTGTGAGTTGCGTGTGTCCACTCAGGCATCATTCATGCTTGTTCTGCAGGCAGTTCCTGTCAGAAGGAGGAGGCGCAGCAGGAGCGCCGGGGGGCGGAAGACGGTGCCTCAGTGCCTCTCTCCTTCTGACATTGTTAAAGAAAACACAACAAATTTATAAGTATGTAGATAATTACATGTAGATAATGTCCTCAAGTTCTGTATAACCACTTTTCCCTCTCTCTGTGTTTGTTTCTCGTTCGTCGTTGTGTGTGTGTTTGTGTGCATCTGTCTCTTTCAAACAGGTGCCGGTCCTCACCTCTGCAGTGCTGCCGTCTCCTGTAGCGCTGCATGGTTCTAAGCTAAGTTTCCTTTCCTTTTTCTGTTCTCTCAGATTTTGTCCTCAGGTTTGAAGTGTCTGTGTTGTGCAGCTGGTCTGGTCTGTCTCTAGACAGTTCAGGCTTCACCCACTAGTTAAATGGTGGAGGCTCACAGCGACATACTCAACACACAAGTTTCTGAACTCTGCATGAGGGTTTCTCCGACGAAGTGAGGGCCGTGAGGCACAGCTCCCCGTCCCCCGGTGACCCTGCTAGGTCCACCTTCTTAGGGAAACCCTCTGCAGAGGAGCTGACAGAGCCAGGAACTTGTGAGTTGCGTGTGTCCACTCAGGCATCATTCATGCTTGTTCTGCAGGCAGTTCCTGTCAGAAGGAGGAGGCGCAGCAGGAGCGCCGGGGGGCGGAAGACGGTGCCTCAGTGCCTCTCTCCTTCTGACATTGTTAAAGAAAACACAACAAATTTATAAGTATGTAGATAATTACATGTAGATAATGTCCTCAAGTTCTGTATAACCACTTTTCCCTCTCTCTGTGTTTGTTTCTCGTTCGTCGTTGTGTGTGTGTTTGTGTGCATCTGTCTCTTTCAAACAGGTGCCGGTCCTCACCTCTGCAGTGCTGCCGTCTCCTGTAGCGCTGCATGGTTCTAAGCTAAGTTTCCTTTCCTTTTTCTGTTCTCTCAGATTTTGTCCTCAGGTTTGAAGTGTCTGTGTTGTGCAGCTGGTCTGGTCTGTCTCTAGACAGTTCAGGCTTCACCCACTAGTTAAATGGTGGAGGCTCACAGCGACATACTCAACACACAAGTTTCTGAACTCTGCATGAGGGTTTCTCCGACGAAGTGAGGGCCGTGAGGCACAGCTCCCCGTCCCCCGGTGACCCTGCTAGGTCCACCTTCTTAGGGAAACCCTCTGCAGAGGAGCTGACAGAGCCAGGAACTTGTGAGTTGCGTGTGTCCACTCAGGCATCATTCATGCTTGTTCTGCAGGCAGTTCCTGTCAGAAGGAGGAGGCGCAGCAGGAGCGCCGGGGGGCGGAAGACGGTGCCTCAGTGCCTCTCTCCTTCTGACATTGTTAAAGAAAACACAACAAATTTATAAGTATGTAGATAATTACATGTAGATAATGTCCTCAAGTTCTGTATAACCACTTTTCCCTCTCTCTGTGTTTGTTTCTCGTTCGTCGTTGTGTGTGTGTTTGTGTGCATCTGTCTCTTTCAAACAGGTGCCGGTCCTCACCTCTGCAGTGCTGCCGTCTCCTGTAGCGCTGCATGGTTCTAAGCTAAGTTTCCTTTCCTTTTTCTGTTCTCTCAGATTTTGTCCTCAGGTTTGAAGTGTCTGTGTTGTGCAGCTGGTCTGGTCTGTCTCTAGACAGTTCAGGCTTCACCCACTAGTTAAATGGTGGAGGCTCACAGCGACATACTCAACACACAAGTTTCTGAACTCTGCATGAGGGTTTCTCCGACGAAGTGAGGGCCGTGAGGCACAGCTCCCCGTCCCCCGGTGACCCTGCTAGGTCCACCTTCTTAGGGAAACCCTCTGCAGAGGAGCTGACAGAGCCAGGAACTTGTGAGTTGCGTGTGTCCACTCAGGCATCATTCATGCTTGTTCTGCAGGCAGTTCCTGTCAGAAGGAGGAGGCGCAGCAGGAGCGCCGGGGGGCGGAAGACGGTGCCTCAGTGCCTCTCTCCTTCTGACATTGTTAAAGAAAACACAACAAATTTATAAGTATGTAGATAATTACATGTAGATAATGTCCTCAAGTTCTGTATAACCACTTTTCCCTCTCTCTGTGTTTGTTTCTCGTTCGTCGTTGTGTGTGTGTTTGTGTGCATCTGTCTCTTTCAAACAGGTGCCGGTCCTCACCTCTGCAGTGCTGCCGTCTCCTGTAGCGCTGCATGGTTCTAAGCTAAGTTTCCTTTCCTTTTTCTGTTCTCTCAGATTTTGTCCTCAGGTTTGAAGTGTCTGTGTTGTGCAGCTGGTCTGGTCTGTCTCTAGACAGTTCAGGCTTCACCCACTAGTTAAATGGTGGAGGCTCACAGCGACATACTCAACACACAAGTTTCTGAACTCTGCATGAGGGTTTCTCCGACGAAGTGAGGGCCGTGAGGCACAGCTCCCCGTCCCCCGGTGACCCTGCTAGGTCCACCTTCTTAGGGAAACCCTCTGCAGAGGAGCTGACAGAGCCAGGAACTTGTGAGTTGCGTGTGTCCACTCAGGCATCATTCATGCTTGTTCTGCAGGCAGTTCCTGTCAGAAGGAGGAGGCGCAGCAGGAGCGCCGGGGGGCGGAAGACGGTGCCTCAGTGCCTCTCTCCTTCTGACATTGTTAAAGAAAACACAACAAATTTATAAGTATGTAGATAATTACATGTAGATAATGTCCTCAAGTTCTGTATAACCACTTTTCCCTCTCTCTGTGTTTGTTTCTCGTTCGTCGTTGTGTGTGTGTTTGTGTGCATCTGTCTCTTTCAAACAGGTGCCGGTCCTCACCTCTGCAGTGCTGCCGTCTCCTGTAGCGCTGCATGGTTCTAAGCTAAGTTTCCTTTCCTTTTTCTGTTCTCTCAGATTTTGTCCTCAGGTTTGAAGTGTCTGTGTTGTGCAGCTGGTCTGGTCTGTCTCTAGACAGTTCAGGCTTCACCCACTAGTTAAATGGTGGAGGCTCACAGCGACATACTCAACACACAAGTTTCTGAACTCTGCATGAGGGTTTCTCCGACGAAGTGAGGGCCGTGAGGCACAGCTCCCCGTCCCCCGGTGACCCTGCTAGGTCCACCTTCTTAGGGAAACCCTCTGCAGAGGAGCTGACAGAGCCAGGAACTTGTGAGTTGCGTGTGTCCACTCAGGCATCATTCATGCTTGTTCTGCAGGCAGTTCCTGTCAGAAGGAGGAGGCGCAGCAGGAGCGCCGGGGGGCGGAAGACGGTGCCTCAGTGCCTCTCTCCTTCTGACATTGTTAAAGAAAACACAACAAATTTATAAGTATGTAGATAATTACATGTAGATAATGTCCTCAAGTTCTGTATAACCACTTTTCCCTCTCTCTGTGTTTGTTTCTCGTTCGTCGTTGTGTGTGTGTTTGTGTGCATCTGTCTCTTTCAAACAGGTGCCGGTCCTCACCTCTGCAGTGCTGCCGTCTCCTGTAGCGCTGCATGGTTCTAAGCTAAGTTTCCTTTCCTTTTTCTGTTCTCTCAGATTTTGTCCTCAGGTTTGAAGTGTCTGTGTTGTGCAGCTGGTCTGGTCTGTCTCTAGACAGTTCAGGCTTCACCCACTAGTTAAATGGTGGAGGCTCACAGCGACATACTCAACACACAAGTTTCTGAACTCTGCATGAGGGTTTCTCCGACGAAGTGAGGGCCGTGAGGCACAGCTCCCCGTCCCCCGGTGACCCTGCTAGGTCCACCTTCTTAGGGAAACCCTCTGCAGAGGAGCTGACAGAGCCAGGAACTTGTGAGTTGCGTGTGTCCACTCAGGCATCATTCATGCTTGTTCTGCAGGCAGTTCCTGTCAGAAGGAGGAGGCGCAGCAGGAGCGCCGGGGGGCGGAAGACGGTGCCTCAGTGCCTCTCTCCTTCTGACATTGTTAAAGAAAACACAACAAATTTATAAGTATGTAGATAATTACATGTAGATAATGTCCTCAAGTTCTGTATAACCACTTTTCCCTCTCTCTGTGTTTGTTTCTCGTTCGTCGTTGTGTGTGTGTTTGTGTGCATCTGTCTCTTTCAAACAGGTGCCGGTCCTCACCTCTGCAGTGCTGCCGTCTCCTGTAGCGCTGCATGGTTCTAAGCTAAGTTTCCTTTCCTTTTTCTGTTCTCTCAGATTTTGTCCTCAGGTTTGAAGTGTCTGTGTTGTGCAGCTGGTCTGGTCTGTCTCTAGACAGTTCAGGCTTCACCCACTAGTTAAATGGTGGAGGCTCACAGCGACATACTCAACACACAAGTTTCTGAACTCTGCATGAGGGTTTCTCCGACGAAGTGAGGGCCGTGAGGCACAGCTCCCCGTCCCCCGGTGACCCTGCTAGGTCCACCTTCTTAGGGAAACCCTCTGCAGAGGAGCTGACAGAGCCAGGAACTTGTGAGTTGCGTGTGTCCACTCAGGCATCATTCATGCTTGTTCTGCAGGCAGTTCCTGTCAGAAGGAGGAGGCGCAGCAGGAGCGCCGGGGGGCGGAAGACGGTGCCTCAGTGCCTCTCTCCTTCTGACATTGTTAAAGAAAACACAACAAATTTATAAGTATGTAGATAATTACATGTAGATAATGTCCTCAAGTTCTGTATAACCACTTTTCCCTCTCTCTGTGTTTGTTTCTCGTTCGTCGTTGTGTGTGTGTTTGTGTGCATCTGTCTCTTTCAAACAGGTGCCGGTCCTCACCTCTGCAGTGCTGCCGTCTCCTGTAGCGCTGCATGGTTCTAAGCTAAGTTTCCTTTCCTTTTTCTGTTCTCTCAGATTTTGTCCTCAGGTTTGAAGTGTCTGTGTTGTGCAGCTGGTCTGGTCTGTCTCTAGACAGTTCAGGCTTCACCCACTAGTTAAATGGTGGAGGCTCACAGCGACATACTCAACACACAAGTTTCTGAACTCTGCATGAGGGTTTCTCCGACGAAGTGAGGGCCGTGAGGCACAGCTCCCCGTCCCCCGGTGACCCTGCTAGGTCCACCTTCTTAGGGAAACCCTCTGCAGAGGAGCTGACAGAGCCAGGAACTTGTGAGTTGCGTGTGTCCACTCAGGCATCATTCATGCTTGTTCTGCAGGCAGTTCCTGTCAGAAGGAGGAGGCGCAGCAGGAGCGCCGGGGGGCGGAAGACGGTGCCTCAGTGCCTCTCTCCTTCTGACATTGTTAAAGAAAACACAACAAATTTATAAGTATGTAGATAATTACATGTAGATAATGTCCTCAAGTTCTGTATAACCACTTTTCCCTCTCTCTGTGTTTGTTTCTCGTTCGTCGTTGTGTGTGTGTTTGTGTGCATCTGTCTCTTTCAAACAGGTGCCGGTCCTCACCTCTGCAGTGCTGCCGTCTCCTGTAGCGCTGCATGGTTCTAAGCTAAGTTTCCTTTCCTTTTTCTGTTCTCTCAGATTTTGTCCTCAGGTTTGAAGTGTCTGTGTTGTGCAGCTGGTCTGGTCTGTCTCTAGACAGTTCAGGCTTCACCCACTAGTTAAATGGTGGAGGCTCACAGCGACATACTCAACACACAAGTTTCTGAACTCTGCATGAGGGTTTCTCCGACGAAGTGAGGGCCGTGAGGCACAGCTCCCCGTCCCCCGGTGACCCTGCTAGGTCCACCTTCTTAGGGAAACCCTCTGCAGAGGAGCTGACAGAGCCAGGAACTTGTGAGTTGCGTGTGTCCACTCAGGCATCATTCATGCTTGTTCTGCAGGCAGTTCCTGTCAGAAGGAGGAGGCGCAGCAGGAGCGCCGGGGGGCGGAAGACGGTGCCTCAGTGCCTCTCTCCTTCTGACATTGTTAAAGAAAACACAACAAATTTATAAGTATGTAGATAATTACATGTAGATAATGTCCTCAAGTTCTGTATAACCACTTTTCCCTCTCTCTGTGTTTGTTTCTCGTTCGTCGTTGTGTGTGTGTTTGTGTGCATCTGTCTCTTTCAAACAGGTGCCGGTCCTCACCTCTGCAGTGCTGCCGTCTCCTGTAGCGCTGCATGGTTCTAAGCTAAGTTTCCTTTCCTTTTTCTGTTCTCTCAGATTTTGTCCTCAGGTTTGAAGTGTCTGTGTTGTGCAGCTGGTCTGGTCTGTCTCTAGACAGTTCAGGCTTCACCCACTAGTTAAATGGTGGAGGCTCACAGCGACATACTCAACACACAAGTTTCTGAACTCTGCATGAGGGTTTCTCCGACGAAGTGAGGGCCGTGAGGCACAGCTCCCCGTCCCCCGGTGACCCTGCTAGGTCCACCTTCTTAGGGAAACCCTCTGCAGAGGAGCTGACAGAGCCAGGAACTTGTGAGTTGCGTGTGTCCACTCAGGCATCATTCATGCTTGTTCTGCAGGCAGTTCCTGTCAGAAGGAGGAGGCGCAGCAGGAGCGCCGGGGGGCGGAAGACGGTGCCTCAGTGCCTCTCTCCTTCTGACATTGTTAAAGAAAACACAACAAATTTATAAGTATGTAGATAATTACATGTAGATAATGTCCTCAAGTTCTGTATAACCACTTTTCCCTCTCTCTGTGTTTGTTTCTCGTTCGTCGTTGTGTGTGTGTTTGTGTGCATCTGTCTCTTTCAAACAGGTGCCGGTCCTCACCTCTGCAGTGCTGCCGTCTCCTGTAGCGCTGCATGGTTCTAAGCTAAGTTTCCTTTCCTTTTTCTGTTCTCTCAGATTTTGTCCTCAGGTTTGAAGTGTCTGTGTTGTGCAGCTGGTCTGGTCTGTCTCTAGACAGTTCAGGCTTCACCCACTAGTTAAATGGTGGAGGCTCACAGCGACATACTCAACACACAAGTTTCTGAACTCTGCATGAGGGTTTCTCCGACGAAGTGAGGGCCGTGAGGCACAGCTCCCCGTCCCCCGGTGACCCTGCTAGGTCCACCTTCTTAGGGAAACCCTCTGCAGAGGAGCTGACAGAGCCAGGAACTTGTGAGTTGCGTGTGTCCACTCAGGCATCATTCATGCTTGTTCTGCAGGCAGTTCCTGTCAGAAGGAGGAGGCGCAGCAGGAGCGCCGGGGGGCGGAAGACGGTGCCTCAGTGCCTCTCTCCTTCTGACATTGTTAAAGAAAACACAACAAATTTATAAGTATGTAGATAATTACATGTAGATAATGTCCTCAAGTTCTGTATAACCACTTTTCCCTCTCTCTGTGTTTGTTTCTCGTTCGTCGTTGTGTGTGTGTTTGTGTGCATCTGTCTCTTTCAAACAGGTGCCGGTCCTCACCTCTGCAGTGCTGCCGTCTCCTGTAGCGCTGCATGGTTCTAAGCTAAGTTTCCTTTCCTTTTTCTGTTCTCTCAGATTTTGTCCTCAGGTTTGAAGTGTCTGTGTTGTGCAGCTGGTCTGGTCTGTCTCTAGACAGTTCAGGCTTCACCCACTAGTTAAATGGTGGAGGCTCACAGCGACATACTCAACACACAAGTTTCTGAACTCTGCATGAGGGTTTCTCCGACGAAGTGAGGGCCGTGAGGCACAGCTCCCCGTCCCCCGGTGACCCTGCTAGGTCCACCTTCTTAGGGAAACCCTCTGCAGAGGAGCTGACAGAGCCAGGAACTTGTGAGTTGCGTGTGTCCACTCAGGCATCATTCATGCTTGTTCTGCAGGCAGTTCCTGTCAGAAGGAGGAGGCGCAGCAGGAGCGCCGGGGGGCGGAAGACGGTGCCTCAGTGCCTCTCTCCTTCTGACATTGTTAAAGAAAACACAACAAATTTATAAGTATGTAGATAATTACATGTAGATAATGTCCTCAAGTTCTGTATAACCACTTTTCCCTCTCTCTGTGTTTGTTTCTCGTTCGTCGTTGTGTGTGTGTTTGTGTGCATCTGTCTCTTTCAAACAGGTGCCGGTCCTCACCTCTGCAGTGCTGCCGTCTCCTGTAGCGCTGCATGGTTCTAAGCTAAGTTTCCTTTCCTTTTTCTGTTCTCTCAGATTTTGTCCTCAGGTTTGAAGTGTCTGTGTTGTGCAGCTGGTCTGGTCTGTCTCTAGACAGTTCAGGCTTCACCCACTAGTTAAATGGTGGAGGCTCACAGCGACATACTCAACACACAAGTTTCTGAACTCTGCATGAGGGTTTCTCCGACGAAGTGAGGGCCGTGAGGCACAGCTCCCCGTCCCCCGGTGACCCTGCTAGGTCCACCTTCTTAGGGAAACCCTCTGCAGAGGAGCTGACAGAGCCAGGAACTTGTGAGTTGCGTGTGTCCACTCAGGCATCATTCATGCTTGTTCTGCAGGCAGTTCCTGTCAGAAGGAGGAGGCGCAGCAGGAGCGCCGGGGGGCGGAAGACGGTGCCTCAGTGCCTCTCTCCTTCTGACATTGTTAAAGAAAACACAACAAATTTATAAGTATGTAGATAATTACATGTAGATAATGTCCTCAAGTTCTGTATAACCACTTTTCCCTCTCTCTGTGTTTGTTTCTCGTTCGTCGTTGTGTGTGTGTTTGTGTGCATCTGTCTCTTTCAAACAGGTGCCGGTCCTCACCTCTGCAGTGCTGCCGTCTCCTGTAGCGCTGCATGGTTCTAAGCTAAGTTTCCTTTCCTTTTTCTGTTCTCTCAGATTTTGTCCTCAGGTTTGAAGTGTCTGTGTTGTGCAGCTGGTCTGGTCTGTCTCTAGACAGTTCAGGCTTCACCCACTAGTTAAATGGTGGAGGCTCACAGCGACATACTCAACACACAAGTTTCTGAACTCTGCATGAGGGTTTCTCCGACGAAGTGAGGGCCGTGAGGCACAGCTCCCCGTCCCCCGGGGACCCTGCTAGGTCCACCTTCTTAGGGAAACCCTCTGCAGAGGAGCTGACAGAGCCAGGAACTTGTGAGTTGCGTGTGTCCACTCAGGCATCATTCATGCTTGTTCTGCAGGCAGTTCCTGTCAGAAGGAGGAGGCGCAGCAGGAGCGCCGGGGGGCGGAAGACGGTGCCTCAGTGCCTCTCTCCTTCTGACATTGTTAAAGAAAACACAACAAATTTATAAGTATGTAGATAATTACATGTAGATAATGTCCTCAAGTTCTGTATAACCACTTTTCCCTCTCTCTGTGTTTGTTTCTCGTTCGTCGTTGTGTGTGTGTTTGTGTGCATCTGTCTCTTTCAAACAGGTGCCGGTCCTCACCTCTGCAGTGCTGCCGTCTCCTGTAGCGCTGCATGGTTCTAAGCTAAGTTTCCTTTCCTTTTTCTGTTCTCTCAGATTTTGTCCTCAGGTTTGAAGTGTCTGTGTTGTGCAGCTGGTCTGGTCTGTCTCTAGACAGTTCAGGCTTCACCCACTAGTTAAATGGTGGAGGCTCACAGCGACATACTCAACACACAAGTTTCTGAACTCTGCATGAGGGTTTCTCCGACGAAGTGAGGGCCGTGAGGCACAGCTCCCCGTCCCCCGGTGACCCTGCTAGGTCCACCTTCTTAGGGAAACCCTCTGCAGAGGAGCTGACAGAGCCAGGAACTTGTGAGTTGCGTGTGTCCACTCAGGCATCATTCATGCTTGTTCTGCAGGCAGTTCCTGTCAGAAGGAGGAGGCGCAGCAGGAGCGCCGGGGGGCGGAAGACGGTGCCTCAGTGCCTCTCTCCTTCTGACATTGTTAAAGAAAACACAACAAATTTATAAGTATGTAGATAATTACATGTAGATAATGTCCTCAAGTTCTGTATAACCACTTTTCCCTCTCTCTGTGTTTGTTTCTCGTTCGTCGTTGTGTGTGTGTTTGTGTGCATCTGTCTCTTTCAAACAGGTGCCGGTCCTCACCTCTGCAGTGCTGCCGTCTCCTGTAGCGCTGCATGGTTCTAAGCTAAGTTTCCTTTCCTTTTTCTGTTCTCTCAGATTTTGTCCTCAGGTTTGAAGTGTCTGTGTTGTGCAGCTGGTCTGGTCTGTCTCTAGACAGTTCAGGCTTCACCCACTAGTTAAATGGTGGAGGCTCACAGCGACATACTCAACACACAAGTTTCTGAACTCTGCATGAGGGTTTCTCCGACGAAGTGAGGGCCGTGAGGCACAGCTCCCCGTCCCCCGGTGACCCTGCTAGGTCCACCTTCTTAGGGAAACCCTCTGCAGAGGAGCTGACAGAGCCAGGAACTTGTGAGTTGCGTGTGTCCACTCAGGCATCATTCATGCTTGTTCTGCAGGCAGTTCCTGTCAGAAGGAGGAGGCGCAGCAGGAGCGCCGGGGGGCGGAAGACGGTGCCTCAGTGCCTCTCTCCTTCTGACATTGTTAAAGAAAACACAACAAATTTATAAGTATGTAGATAATTACATGTAGATAATGTCCTCAAGTTCTGTATAACCACTTTTCCCTCTCTCTGTGTTTGTTTCTCGTTCGTCGTTGTGTGTGTGTTTGTGTGCATCTGTCTCTTTCAAACAGGTGCCGGTCCTCACCTCTGCAGTGCTGCCGTCTCCTGTAGCGCTGCATGGTTCTAAGCTAAGTTTCCTTTCCTTTTTCTGTTCTCTCAGATTTTGTCCTCAGGTTTGAAGTGTCTGTGTTGTGCAGCTGGTCTGGTCTGTCTCTAGACAGTTCAGGCTTCACCCACTAGTTAAATGGTGGAGGCTCACAGCGACATACTCAACACACAAGTTTCTGAACTCTGCATGAGGGTTTCTCCGACGAAGTGAGGGCCGTGAGGCACAGCTCCCCGTCCCCCGGTGACCCTGCTAGGTCCACCTTCTTAGGGAAACCCTCTGCAGAGGAGCTGACAGAGCCAGGAACTTGTGAGTTGCGTGTGTCCACTCAGGCATCATTCATGCTTGTTCTGCAGGCAGTTCCTGTCAGAAGGAGGAGGCGCAGCAGGAGCGCCGGGGGGCGGAAGACGGTGCCTCAGTGCCTCTCTCCTTCTGACATTGTTAAAGAAAACACAACAAATTTATAAGTATGTAGATAATTACATGTAGATAATGTCCTCAAGTTCTGTATAACCACTTTTCCCTCTCTCTGTGTTTGTTTCTCGTTCGTCGTTGTGTGTGTGTTTGTGTGCATCTGTCTCTTTCAAACAGGTGCCGGTCCTCACCTCTGCAGTGCTGCCGTCTCCTGTAGCGCTGCATGGTTCTAAGCTAAGTTTCCTTTCCTTTTTCTGTTCTCTCAGATTTTGTCCTCAGGTTTGAAGTGTCTGTGTTGTGCAGCTGGTCTGGTCTGTCTCTAGACAGTTCAGGCTTCACCCACTAGTTAAATGGTGGAGGCTCACAGCGACATACTCAACACACAAGTTTCTGAACTCTGCATGAGGGTTTCTCCGACGAAGTGAGGGCCGTGAGGCACAGCTCCCCGTCCCCCGGTGACCCTGCTAGGTCCACCTTCTTAGGGAAACCCTCTGCAGAGGAGCTGACAGAGCCAGGAACTTGTGAGTTGCGTGTGTCCACTCAGGCATCATTCATGCTTGTTCTGCAGGCAGTTCCTGTCAGAAGGAGGAGGCGCAGCAGGAGCGCCGGGGGGCGGAAGACGGTGCCTCAGTGCCTCTCTCCTTCTGACATTGTTAAAGAAAACACAACAAATTTATAAGTATGTAGATAATTACATGTAGATAATGTCCTCAAGTTCTGTATAACCACTTTTCCCTCTCTCTGTGTTTGTTTCTCGTTCGTCGTTGTGTGTGTGTTTGTGTGCATCTGTCTCTTTCAAACAGGTGCCGGTCCTCACCTCTGCAGTGCTGCCGTCTCCTGTAGCGCTGCATGGTTCTAAGCTAAGTTTCCTTTCCTTTTTCTGTTCTCTCAGATTTTGTCCTCAGGTTTGAAGTGTCTGTGTTGTGCAGCTGGTCTGGTCTGTCTCTAGACAGTTCAGGCTTCACCCACTAGTTAAATGGTGGAGGCTCACAGCGACATACTCAACACACAAGTTTCTGAACTCTGCATGAGGGTTTCTCCGACGAAGTGAGGGCCGTGAGGCACAGCTCCCCGTCCCCCGGTGACCCTGCTAGGTCCACCTTCTTAGGGAAACCCTCTGCAGAGGAGCTGACAGAGCCAGGAACTTGTGAGTTGCGTGTGTCCACTCAGGCATCATTCATGCTTGTTCTGCAGGCAGTTCCTGTCAGAAGGAGGAGGCGCAGCAGGAGCGCCGGGGGGCGGAAGACGGTGCCTCAGTGCCTCTCTCCTTCTGACATTGTTAAAGAAAACACAACAAATTTATAAGTATGTAGATAATTACATGTAGATAATGTCCTCAAGTTCTGTATAACCACTTTTCCCTCTCTCTGTGTTTGTTTCTCGTTCGTCGTTGTGTGTGTGTTTGTGTGCATCTGTCTCTTTCAAACAGGTGCCGGTCCTCACCTCTGCAGTGCTGCCGTCTCCTGTAGCGCTGCATGGTTCTAAGCTAAGTTTCCTTTCCTTTTTCTGTTCTCTCAGATTTTGTCCTCAGGTTTGAAGTGTCTGTGTTGTGCAGCTGGTCTGGTCTGTCTCTAGACAGTTCAGGCTTCACCCACTAGTTAAATGGTGGAGGCTCACAGCGACATACTCAACACACAAGTTTCTGAACTCTGCATGAGGGTTTCTCCGACGAAGTGAGGGCCGTGAGGCACAGCTCCCCGTCCCCCGGTGACCCTGCTAGGTCCACCTTCTTAGGGAAACCCTCTGCAGAGGAGCTGACAGAGCCAGGAACTTGTGAGTTGCGTGTGTCCACTCAGGCATCATTCATGCTTGTTCTGCAGGCAGTTCCTGTCAGAAGGAGGAGGCGCAGCAGGAGCGCCGGGGGGCGGAAGACGGTGCCTCAGTGCCTCTCTCCTTCTGACATTGTTAAAGAAAACACAACAAATTTATAAGTATGTAGATAATTACATGTAGATAATGTCCTCAAGTTCTGTATAACCACTTTTCCCTCTCTCTGTGTTTGTTTCTCGTTCGTCGTTGTGTGTGTGTTTGTGTGCATCTGTCTCTTTCAAACAGGTGCCGGTCCTCACCTCTGCAGTGCTGCCGTCTCCTGTAGCGCTGCATGGTTCTAAGCTAAGTTTCCTTTCCTTTTTCTGTTCTCTCAGATTTTGTCCTCAGGTTTGAAGTGTCTGTGTTGTGCAGCTGGTCTGGTCTGTCTCTAGACAGTTCAGGCTTCACCCACTAGTTAAATGGTGGAGGCTCACAGCGACATACTCAACACACAAGTTTCTGAACTCTGCATGAGGGTTTCTCCGACGAAGTGAGGGCCGTGAGGCACAGCTCCCCGTCCCCCGGTGACCCTGCTAGGTCCACCTTCTTAGGGAAACCCTCTGCAGAGGAGCTGACAGAGCCAGGAACTTGTGAGTTGCGTGTGTCCACTCAGGCATCATTCATGCTTGTTCTGCAGGCAGTTCCTGTCAGAAGGAGGAGGCGCAGCAGGAGCGCCGGGGGGCGGAAGACGGTGCCTCAGTGCCTCTCTCCTTCTGACATTGTTAAAGAAAACACAACAAATTTATAAGTATGTAGATAATTACATGTAGATAATGTCCTCAAGTTCTGTATAACCACTTTTCCCTCTCTCTGTGTTTGTTTCTCGTTCGTCGTTGTGTGTGTGTTTGTGTGCATCTGTCTCTTTCAAACAGGTGCCGGTCCTCACCTCTGCAGTGCTGCCGTCTCCTGTAGCGCTGCATGGTTCTAAGCTAAGTTTCCTTTCCTTTTTCTGTTCTCTCAGATTTTGTCCTCAGGTTTGAAGTGTCTGTGTTGTGCAGCTGGTCTGGTCTGTCTCTAGACAGTTCAGGCTTCACCCACTAGTTAAATGGTGGAGGCTCACAGCGACATACTCAACACACAAGTTTCTGAACTCTGCATGAGGGTTTCTCCGACGAAGTGAGGGCCGTGAGGCACAGCTCCCCGTCCCCCGGTGACCCTGCTAGGTCCACCTTCTTAGGGAAACCCTCTGCAGAGGAGCTGACAGAGCCAGGAACTTGTGAGTTGCGTGTGTCCACTCAGGCATCATTCATGCTTGTTCTGCAGGCAGTTCCTGTCAGAAGGAGGAGGCGCAGCAGGAGCGCCGGGGGGCGGAAGACGGTGCCTCAGTGCCTCTCTCCTTCTGACATTGTTAAAGAAAACACAACAAATTTATAAGTATGTAGATAATTACATGTAGATAATGTCCTCAAGTTCTGTATAACCACTTTTCCCTCTCTCTGTGTTTGTTTCTCGTTCGTCGTTGTGTGTGTGTTTGTGTGCATCTGTCTCTTTCAAACAGGTGCCGGTCCTCACCTCTGCAGTGCTGCCGTCTCCTGTAGCGCTGCATGGTTCTAAGCTAAGTTTCCTTTCCTTTTTCTGTTCTCTCAGATTTTGTCCTCAGGTTTGAAGTGTCTGTGTTGTGCAGCTGGTCTGGTCTGTCTCTAGACAGTTCAGGCTTCACCCACTAGTTAAATGGTGGAGGCTCACAGCGACATACTCAACACACAAGTTTCTGAACTCTGCATGAGGGTTTCTCCGACGAAGTGAGGGCCGTGAGGCACAGCTCCCCGTCCCCCGGTGACCCTGCTAGGTCCACCTTCTTAGGGAAACCCTCTGCAGAGGAGCTGACAGAGCCAGGAACTTGTGAGTTGCGTGTGTCCACTCAGGCATCATTCATGCTTGTTCTGCAGGCAGTTCCTGTCAGAAGGAGGAGGCGCAGCAGGAGCGCCGGGGGGCGGAAGACGGTGCCTCAGTGCCTCTCTCCTTCTGACATTGTTAAAGAAAACACAACAAATTTATAAGTATGTAGATAATTACATGTAGATAATGTCCTCAAGTTCTGTATAACCACTTTTCCCTCTCTCTGTGTTTGTTTCTCGTTCGTCGTTGTGTGTGTGTTTGTGTGCATCTGTCTCTTTCAAACAGGTGCCGGTCCTCACCTCTGCAGTGCTGCCGTCTCCTGTAGCGCTGCATGGTTCTAAGCTAAGTTTCCTTTCCTTTTTCTGTTCTCTCAGATTTTGTCCTCAGGTTTGAAGTGTCTGTGTTGTGCAGCTGGTCTGGTCTGTCTCTAGACAGTTCAGGCTTCACCCACTAGTTAAATGGTGGAGGCTCACAGCGACATACTCAACACACAAGTTTCTGAACTCTGCATGAGGGTTTCTCCGACGAAGTGAGGGCCGTGAGGCACAGCTCCCCGTCCCCCGGTGACCCTGCTAGGTCCACCTTCTTAGGGAAACCCTCTGCAGAGGAGCTGACAGAGCCAGGAACTTGTGAGTTGCGTGTGTCCACTCAGGCATCATTCATGCTTGTTCTGCAGGCAGTTCCTGTCAGAAGGAGGAGGCGCAGCAGGAGCGCCGGGGGGCGGAAGACGGTGCCTCAGTGCCTCTCTCCTTCTGACATTGTTAAAGAAAACACAACAAATTTATAAGTATGTAGATAATTACATGTAGATAATGTCCTCAAGTTCTGTATAACCACTTTTCCCTCTCTCTGTGTTTGTTTCTCGTTCGTCGTTGTGTGTGTGTTTGTGTGCATCTGTCTCTTTCAAACAGGTGCCGGTCCTCACCTCTGCAGTGCTGCCGTCTCCTGTAGCGCTGCATGGTTCTAAGCTAAGTTTCCTTTCCTTTTTCTGTTCTCTCAGATTTTGTCCTCAGGTTTGAAGTGTCTGTGTTGTGCAGCTGGTCTGGTCTGTCTCTAGACAGTTCAGGCTTCACCCACTAGTTAAATGGTGGAGGCTCACAGCGACATACTCAACACACAAGTTTCTGAACTCTGCATGAGGGTTTCTCCGACGAAGTGAGGGCCGTGAGGCACAGCTCCCCGTCCCCCGGTGACCCTGCTAGGTCCACCTTCTTAGGGAAACCCTCTGCAGAGGAGCTGACAGAGCCAGGAACTTGTGAGTTGCGTGTGTCCACTCAGGCATCATTCATGCTTGTTCTGCAGGCAGTTCCTGTCAGAAGGAGGAGGCGCAGCAGGAGCGCCGGGGGGCGGAAGACGGTGCCTCAGTGCCTCTCTCCTTCTGACATTGTTAAAGAAAACACAACAAATTTATAAGTATGTAGATAATTACATGTAGATAATGTCCTCAAGTTCTGTATAACCACTTTTCCCTCTCTCTGTGTTTGTTTCTCGTTCGTCGTTGTGTGTGTGTTTGTGTGCATCTGTCTCTTTCAAACAGGTGCCGGTCCTCACCTCTGCAGTGCTGCCGTCTCCTGTAGCGCTGCATGGTTCTAAGCTAAGTTTCCTTTCCTTTTTCTGTTCTCTCAGATTTTGTCCTCAGGTTTGAAGTGTCTGTGTTGTGCAGCTGGTCTGGTCTGTCTCTAGACAGTTCAGGCTTCACCCACTAGTTAAATGGTGGAGGCTCACAGCGACATACTCAACACACAAGTTTCTGAACTCTGCATGAGGGTTTCTCCGACGAAGTGAGGGCCGTGAGGCACAGCTCCCCGTCCCCCGGTGACCCTGCTAGGTCCACCTTCTTAGGGAAACCCTCTGCAGAGGAGCTGACAGAGCCAGGAACTTGTGAGTTGCGTGTGTCCACTCAGGCATCATTCATGCTTGTTCTGCAGGCAGTTCCTGTCAGAAGGAGGAGGCGCAGCAGGAGCGCCGGGGGGCGGAAGACGGTGCCTCAGTGCCTCTCTCCTTCTGACATTGTTAAAGAAAACACAACAAATTTATAAGTATGTAGATAATTACATGTAGATAATGTCCTCAAGTTCTGTATAACCACTTTTCCCTCTCTCTGTGTTTGTTTCTCGTTCGTCGTTGTGTGTGTGTTTGTGTGCATCTGTCTCTTTCAAACAGGTGCCGGTCCTCACCTCTGCAGTGCTGCCGTCTCCTGTAGCGCTGCATGGTTCTAAGCTAAGTTTCCTTTCCTTTTTCTGTTCTCTCAGATTTTGTCCTCAGGTTTGAAGTGTCTGTGTTGTGCAGCTGGTCTGGTCTGTCTCTAGACAGTTCAGGCTTCACCCACTAGTTAAATGGTGGAGGCTCACAGCGACATACTCAACACACAAGTTTCTGAACTCTGCATGAGGGTTTCTCCGACGAAGTGAGGGCCGTGAGGCACAGCTCCCCGTCCCCCGGTGACCCTGCTAGGTCCACCTTCTTAGGGAAACCCTCTGCAGAGGAGCTGACAGAGCCAGGAACTTGTGAGTTGCGTGTGTCCACTCAGGCATCATTCATGCTTGTTCTGCAGGCAGTTCCTGTCAGAAGGAGGAGGCGCAGCAGGAGCGCCGGGGGGCGGAAGACGGTGCCTCAGTGCCTCTCTCCTTCTGACATTGTTAAAGAAAACACAACAAATTTATAAGTATGTAGATAATTACATGTAGATAATGTCCTCAAGTTCTGTATAACCACTTTTCCCTCTCTCTGTGTTTGTTTCTCGTTCGTCGTTGTGTGTGTGTTTGTGTGCATCTGTCTCTTTCAAACAGGTGCCGGTCCTCACCTCTGCAGTGCTGCCGTCTCCTGTAGCGCTGCATGGTTCTAAGCTAAGTTTCCTTTCCTTTTTCTGTTCTCTCAGATTTTGTCCTCAGGTTTGAAGTGTCTGTGTTGTGCAGCTGGTCTGGTCTGTCTCTAGACAGTTCAGGCTTCACCCACTAGTTAAATGGTGGAGGCTCACAGCGACATACTCAACACACAAGTTTCTGAACTCTGCATGAGGGTTTCTCCGACGAAGTGAGGGCCGTGAGGCACAGCTCCCCGTCCCCCGGTGACCCTGCTAGGTCCACCTTCTTAGGGAAACCCTCTGCAGAGGAGCTGACAGAGCCAGGAACTTGTGAGTTGCGTGTGTCCACTCAGGCATCATTCATGCTTGTTCTGCAGGCAGTTCCTGTCAGAAGGAGGAGGCGCAGCAGGAGCGCCGGGGGGCGGAAGACGGTGCCTCAGTGCCTCTCTCCTTCTGACATTGTTAAAGAAAACACAACAAATTTATAAGTATGTAGATAATTACATGTAGATAATGTCCTCAAGTTCTGTATAACCACTTTTCCCTCTCTCTGTGTTTGTTTCTCGTTCGTCGTTGTGTGTGTGTTTGTGTGCATCTGTCTCTTTCAAACAGGTGCCGGTCCTCACCTCTGCAGTGCTGCCGTCTCCTGTAGCGCTGCATGGTTCTAAGCTAAGTTTCCTTTCCTTTTTCTGTTCTCTCAGATTTTGTCCTCAGGTTTGAAGTGTCTGTGTTGTGCAGCTGGTCTGGTCTGTCTCTAGACAGTTCAGGCTTCACCCACTAGTTAAATGGTGGAGGCTCACAGCGACATACTCAACACACAAGTTTCTGAACTCTGCATGAGGGTTTCTCCGACGAAGTGAGGGCCGTGAGGCACAGCTCCCCGTCCCCCGGTGACCCTGCTAGGTCCACCTTCTTAGGGAAACCCTCTGCAGAGGAGCTGACAGAGCCAGGAACTTGTGAGTTGCGTGTGTCCACTCAGGCATCATTCATGCTTGTTCTGCAGGCAGTTCCTGTCAGAAGGAGGAGGCGCAGCAGGAGCGCCGGGGGGCGGAAGACGGTGCCTCAGTGCCTCTCTCCTTCTGACATTGTTAAAGAAAACACAACAAATTTATAAGTATGTAGATAATTACATGTAGATAATGTCCTCAAGTTCTGTATAACCACTTTTCCCTCTCTCTGTGTTTGTTTCTCGTTCGTCGTTGTGTGTGTGTTTGTGTGCATCTGTCTCTTTCAAACAGGTGCCGGTCCTCACCTCTGCAGTGCTGCCGTCTCCTGTAGCGCTGCATGGTTCTAAGCTAAGTTTCCTTTCCTTTTTCTGTTCTCTCAGATTTTGTCCTCAGGTTTGAAGTGTCTGTGTTGTGCAGCTGGTCTGGTCTGTCTCTAGACAGTTCAGGCTTCACCCACTAGTTAAATGGTGGAGGCTCACAGCGACATACTCAACACACAAGTTTCTGAACTCTGCATGAGGGTTTCTCCGACGAAGTGAGGGCCGTGAGGCACAGCTCCCCGTCCCCCGGTGACCCTGCTAGGTCCACCTTCTTAGGGAAACCCTCTGCAGAGGAGCTGACAGAGCCAGGAACTTGTGAGTTGCGTGTGTCCACTCAGGCATCATTCATGCTTGTTCTGCAGGCAGTTCCTGTCAGAAGGAGGAGGCGCAGCAGGAGCGCCGGGGGGCGGAAGACGGTGCCTCAGTGCCTCTCTCCTTCTGACATTGTTAAAGAAAACACAACAAATTTATAAGTATGTAGATAATTACATGTAGATAATGTCCTCAAGTTCTGTATAACCACTTTTCCCTCTCTCTGTGTTTGTTTCTCGTTCGTCGTTGTGTGTGTGTTTGTGTGCATCTGTCTCTTTCAAACAGGTGCCGGTCCTCACCTCTGCAGTGCTGCCGTCTCCTGTAGCGCTGCATGGTTCTAAGCTAAGTTTCCTTTCCTTTTTCTGTTCTCTCAGATTTTGTCCTCAGGTTTGAAGTGTCTGTGTTGTGCAGCTGGTCTGGTCTGTCTCTAGACAGTTCAGGCTTCACCCACTAGTTAAATGGTGGAGGCTCACAGCGACATACTCAACACACAAGTTTCTGAACTCTGCATGAGGGTTTCTCCGACGAAGTGAGGGCCGTGAGGCACAGCTCCCCGTCCCCCGGTGACCCTGCTAGGTCCACCTTCTTAGGGAAACCCTCTGCAGAGGAGCTGACAGAGCCAGGAACTTGTGAGTTGCGTGTGTCCACTCAGGCATCATTCATGCTTGTTCTGCAGGCAGTTCCTGTCAGAAGGAGGAGGCGCAGCAGGAGCGCCGGGGGGCGGAAGACGGTGCCTCAGTGCCTCTCTCCTTCTGACATTGTTAAAGAAAACACAACAAATTTATAAGTATGTAGATAATTACATGTAGATAATGTCCTCAAGTTCTGTATAACCACTTTTCCCTCTCTCTGTGTTTGTTTCTCGTTCGTCGTTGTGTGTGTGTTTGTGTGCATCTGTCTCTTTCAAACAGGTGCCGGTCCTCACCTCTGCAGTGCTGCCGTCTCCTGTAGCGCTGCATGGTTCTAAGCTAAGTTTCCTTTCCTTTTTCTGTTCTCTCAGATTTTGTCCTCAGGTTTGAAGTGTCTGTGTTGTGCAGCTGGTCTGGTCTGTCTCTAGACAGTTCAGGCTTCACCCACTAGTTAAATGGTGGAGGCTCACAGCGACATACTCAACACACAAGTTTCTGAACTCTGCATGAGGGTTTCTCCGACGAAGTGAGGGCCGTGAGGCACAGCTCCCCGTCCCCCGGTGACCCTGCTAGGTCCACCTTCTTAGGGAAACCCTCTGCAGAGGAGCTGACAGAGCCAGGAACTTGTGAGTTGCGTGTGTCCACTCAGGCATCATTCATGCTTGTTCTGCAGGCAGTTCCTGTCAGAAGGAGGAGGCGCAGCAGGAGCGCCGGGGGGCGGAAGACGGTGCCTCAGTGCCTCTCTCCTTCTGACATTGTTAAAGAAAACACAACAAATTTATAAGTATGTAGATAATTACATGTAGATAATGTCCTCAAGTTCTGTATAACCACTTTTCCCTCTCTCTGTGTTTGTTTCTCGTTCGTCGTTGTGTGTGTGTTTGTGTGCATCTGTCTCTTTCAAACAGGTGCCGGTCCTCACCTCTGCAGTGCTGCCGTCTCCTGTAGCGCTGCATGGTTCTAAGCTAAGTTTCCTTTCCTTTTTCTGTTCTCTCAGATTTTGTCCTCAGGTTTGAAGTGTCTGTGTTGTGCAGCTGGTCTGGTCTGTCTCTAGACAGTTCAGGCTTCACCCACTAGTTAAATGGTGGAGGCTCACAGCGACATACTCAACACACAAGTTTCTGAACTCTGCATGAGGGTTTCTCCGACGAAGTGAGGGCCGTGAGGCACAGCTCCCCGTCCCCCGGTGACCCTGCTAGGTCCACCTTCTTAGGGAAACCCTCTGCAGAGGAGCTGACAGAGCCAGGAACTTGTGAGTTGCGTGTGTCCACTCAGGCATCATTCATGCTTGTTCTGCAGGCAGTTCCTGTCAGAAGGAGGAGGCGCAGCAGGAGCGCCGGGGGGCGGAAGACGGTGCCTCAGTGCCTCTCTCCTTCTGACATTGTTAAAGAAAACACAACAAATTTATAAGTATGTAGATAATTACATGTAGATAATGTCCTCAAGTTCTGTATAACCACTTTTCCCTCTCTCTGTGTTTGTTTCTCGTTCGTCGTTGTGTGTGTGTTTGTGTGCATCTGTCTCTTTCAAACAGGTGCCGGTCCTCACCTCTGCAGTGCTGCCGTCTCCTGTAGCGCTGCATGGTTCTAAGCTAAGTTTCCTTTCCTTTTTCTGTTCTCTCAGATTTTGTCCTCAGGTTTGAAGTGTCTGTGTTGTGCAGCTGGTCTGGTCTGTCTCTAGACAGTTCAGGCTTCACCCACTAGTTAAATGGTGGAGGCTCACAGCGACATACTCAACACACAAGTTTCTGAACTCTGCATGAGGGTTTCTCCGACGAAGTGAGGGCCGTGAGGCACAGCTCCCCGTCCCCCGGTGACCCTGCTAGGTCCACCTTCTTAGGGAAACCCTCTGCAGAGGAGCTGACAGAGCCAGGAACTTGTGAGTTGCGTGTGTCCACTCAGGCATCATTCATGCTTGTTCTGCAGGCAGTTCCTGTCAGAAGGAGGAGGCGCAGCAGGAGCGCCGGGGGGCGGAAGACGGTGCCTCAGTGCCTCTCTCCTTCTGACATTGTTAAAGAAAACACAACAAATTTATAAGTATGTAGATAATTACATGTAGATAATGTCCTCAAGTTCTGTATAACCACTTTTCCCTCTCTCTGTGTTTGTTTCTCGTTCGTCGTTGTGTGTGTGTTTGTGTGCATCTGTCTCTTTCAAACAGGTGCCGGTCCTCACCTCTGCAGTGCTGCCGTCTCCTGTAGCGCTGCATGGTTCTAAGCTAAGTTTCCTTTCCTTTTTCTGTTCTCTCAGATTTTGTCCTCAGGTTTGAAGTGTCTGTGTTGTGCAGCTGGTCTGGTCTGTCTCTAGACAGTTCAGGCTTCACCCACTAGTTAAATGGTGGAGGCTCACAGCGACATACTCAACACACAAGTTTCTGAACTCTGCATGAGGGTTTCTCCGACGAAGTGAGGGCCGTGAGGCACAGCTCCCCGTCCCCCGGTGACCCTGCTAGGTCCACCTTCTTAGGGAAACCCTCTGCAGAGGAGCTGACAGAGCCAGGAACTTGTGAGTTGCGTGTGTCCACTCAGGCATCATTCATGCTTGTTCTGCAGGCAGTTCCTGTCAGAAGGAGGAGGCGCAGCAGGAGCGCCGGGGGGCGGAAGACGGTGCCTCAGTGCCTCTCTCCTTCTGACATTGTTAAAGAAAACACAACAAATTTATAAGTATGTAGATAATTACATGTAGATAATGTCCTCAAGTTCTGTATAACCACTTTTCCCTCTCTCTGTGTTTGTTTCTCGTTCGTCGTTGTGTGTGTGTTTGTGTGCATCTGTCTCTTTCAAACAGGTGCCGGTCCTCACCTCTGCAGTGCTGCCGTCTCCTGTAGCGCTGCATGGTTCTAAGCTAAGTTTCCTTTCCTTTTTCTGTTCTCTCAGATTTTGTCCTCAGGTTTGAAGTGTCTGTGTTGTGCAGCTGGTCTGGTCTGTCTCTAGACAGTTCAGGCTTCACCCACTAGTTAAATGGTGGAGGCTCACAGCGACATACTCAACACACAAGTTTCTGAACTCTGCATGAGGGTTTCTCCGACGAAGTGAGGGCCGTGAGGCACAGCTCCCCGTCCCCCGGTGACCCTGCTAGGTCCACCTTCTTAGGGAAACCCTCTGCAGAGGAGCTGACAGAGCCAGGAACTTGTGAGTTGCGTGTGTCCACTCAGGCATCATTCATGCTTGTTCTGCAGGCAGTTCCTGTCAGAAGGAGGAGGCGCAGCAGGAGCGCCGGGGGGCGGAAGACGGTGCCTCAGTGCCTCTCTCCTTCTGACATTGTTAAAGAAAACACAACAAATTTATAAGTATGTAGATAATTACATGTAGATAATGTCCTCAAGTTCTGTATAACCACTTTTCCCTCTCTCTGTGTTTGTTTCTCGTTCGTCGTTGTGTGTGTGTTTGTGTGCATCTGTCTCTTTCAAACAGGTGCCGGTCCTCACCTCTGCAGTGCTGCCGTCTCCTGTAGCGCTGCATGGTTCTAAGCTAAGTTTCCTTTCCTTTTTCTGTTCTCTCAGATTTTGTCCTCAGGTTTGAAGTGTCTGTGTTGTGCAGCTGGTCTGGTCTGTCTCTAGACAGTTCAGGCTTCACCCACTAGTTAAATGGTGGAGGCTCACAGCGACATACTCAACACACAAGTTTCTGAACTCTGCATGAGGGTTTCTCCGACGAAGTGAGGGCCGTGAGGCACAGCTCCCCGTCCCCCGGTGACCCTGCTAGGTCCACCTTCTTAGGGAAACCCTCTGCAGAGGAGCTGACAGAGCCAGGAACTTGTGAGTTGCGTGTGTCCACTCAGGCATCATTCATGCTTGTTCTGCAGGCAGTTCCTGTCAGAAGGAGGAGGCGCAGCAGGAGCGCCGGGGGGCGGAAGACGGTGCCTCAGTGCCTCTCTCCTTCTGACATTGTTAAAGAAAACACAACAAATTTATAAGTATGTAGATAATTACATGTAGATAATGTCCTCAAGTTCTGTATAACCACTTTTCCCTCTCTCTGTGTTTGTTTCTCGTTCGTCGTTGTGTGTGTGTTTGTGTGCATCTGTCTCTTTCAAACAGGTGCCGGTCCTCACCTCTGCAGTGCTGCCGTCTCCTGTAGCGCTGCATGGTTCTAAGCTAAGTTTCCTTTCCTTTTTCTGTTCTCTCAGATTTTGTCCTCAGGTTTGAAGTGTCTGTGTTGTGCAGCTGGTCTGGTCTGTCTCTAGACAGTTCAGGCTTCACCCACTAGTTAAATGGTGGAGGCTCACAGCGACATACTCAACACACAAGTTTCTGAACTCTGCATGAGGGTTTCTCCGACGAAGTGAGGGCCGTGAGGCACAGCTCCCCGTCCCCCGGTGACCCTGCTAGGTCCACCTTCTTAGGGAAACCCTCTGCAGAGGAGCTGACAGAGCCAGGAACTTGTGAGTTGCGTGTGTCCACTCAGGCATCATTCATGCTTGTTCTGCAGGCAGTTCCTGTCAGAAGGAGGAGGCGCAGCAGGAGCGCCGGGGGGCGGAAGACGGTGCCTCAGTGCCTCTCTCCTTCTGACATTGTTAAAGAAAACACAACAAATTTATAAGTATGTAGATAATTACATGTAGATAATGTCCTCAAGTTCTGTATAACCACTTTTCCCTCTCTCTGTGTTTGTTTCTCGTTCGTCGTTGTGTGTGTGTTTGTGTGCATCTGTCTCTTTCAAACAGGTGCCGGTCCTCACCTCTGCAGTGCTGCCGTCTCCTGTAGCGCTGCATGGTTCTAAGCTAAGTTTCCTTTCCTTTTTCTGTTCTCTCAGATTTTGTCCTCAGGTTTGAAGTGTCTGTGTTGTGCAGCTGGTCTGGTCTGTCTCTAGACAGTTCAGGCTTCACCCACTAGTTAAATGGTGGAGGCTCACAGCGACATACTCAACACACAAGTTTCTGAACTCTGCATGAGGGTTTCTCCGACGAAGTGAGGGCCGTGAGGCACAGCTCCCCGTCCCCCGGTGACCCTGCTAGGTCCACCTTCTTAGGGAAACCCTCTGCAGAGGAGCTGACAGAGCCAGGAACTTGTGAGTTGCGTGTGTCCACTCAGGCATCATTCATGCTTGTTCTGCAGGCAGTTCCTGTCAGAAGGAGGAGGCGCAGCAGGAGCGCCGGGGGGCGGAAGACGGTGCCTCAGTGCCTCTCTCCTTCTGACATTGTTAAAGAAAACACAACAAATTTATAAGTATGTAGATAATTACATGTAGATAATGTCCTCAAGTTCTGTATAACCACTTTTCCCTCTCTCTGTGTTTGTTTCTCGTTCGTCGTTGTGTGTGTGTTTGTGTGCATCTGTCTCTTTCAAACAGGTGCCGGTCCTCACCTCTGCAGTGCTGCCGTCTCCTGTAGCGCTGCATGGTTCTAAGCTAAGTTTCCTTTCCTTTTTCTGTTCTCTCAGATTTTGTCCTCAGGTTTGAAGTGTCTGTGTTGTGCAGCTGGTCTGGTCTGTCTCTAGACAGTTCAGGCTTCACCCACTAGTTAAATGGTGGAGGCTCACAGCGACATACTCAACACACAAGTTTCTGAACTCTGCATGAGGGTTTCTCCGACGAAGTGAGGGCCGTGAGGCACAGCTCCCCGTCCCCCGGTGACCCTGCTAGGTCCACCTTCTTAGGGAAACCCTCTGCAGAGGAGCTGACAGAGCCAGGAACTTGTGAGTTGCGTGTGTCCACTCAGGCATCATTCATGCTTGTTCTGCAGGCAGTTCCTGTCAGAAGGAGGAGGCGCAGCAGGAGCGCCGGGGGGCGGAAGACGGTGCCTCAGTGCCTCTCTCCTTCTGACATTGTTAAAGAAAACACAACAAATTTATAAGTATGTAGATAATTACATGTAGATAATGTCCTCAAGTTCTGTATAACCACTTTTCCCTCTCTCTGTGTTTGTTTCTCGTTCGTCGTTGTGTGTGTGTTTGTGTGCATCTGTCTCTTTCAAACAGGTGCCGGTCCTCACCTCTGCAGTGCTGCCGTCTCCTGTAGCGCTGCATGGTTCTAAGCTAAGTTTCCTTTCCTTTTTCTGTTCTCTCAGATTTTGTCCTCAGGTTTGAAGTGTCTGTGTTGTGCAGCTGGTCTGGTCTGTCTCTAGACAGTTCAGGCTTCACCCACTAGTTAAATGGTGGAGGCTCACAGCGACATACTCAACACACAAGTTTCTGAACTCTGCATGAGGGTTTCTCCGACGAAGTGAGGGCCGTGAGGCACAGCTCCCCGTCCCCCGGTGACCCTGCTAGGTCCACCTTCTTAGGGAAACCCTCTGCAGAGGAGCTGACAGAGCCAGGAACTTGTGAGTTGCGTGTGTCCACTCAGGCATCATTCATGCTTGTTCTGCAGGCAGTTCCTGTCAGAAGGAGGAGGCGCAGCAGGAGCGCCGGGGGGCGGAAGACGGTGCCTCAGTGCCTCTCTCCTTCTGACATTGTTAAAGAAAACACAACAAATTTATAAGTATGTAGATAATTACATGTAGATAATGTCCTCAAGTTCTGTATAACCACTTTTCCCTCTCTCTGTGTTTGTTTCTCGTTCGTCGTTGTGTGTGTGTTTGTGTGCATCTGTCTCTTTCAAACAGGTGCCGGTCCTCACCTCTGCAGTGCTGCCGTCTCCTGTAGCGCTGCATGGTTCTAAGCTAAGTTTCCTTTCCTTTTTCTGTTCTCTCAGATTTTGTCCTCAGGTTTGAAGTGTCTGTGTTGTGCAGCTGGTCTGGTCTGTCTCTAGACAGTTCAGGCTTCACCCACTAGTTAAATGGTGGAGGCTCACAGCGACATACTCAACACACAAGTTTCTGAACTCTGCATGAGGGTTTCTCCGACGAAGTGAGGGCCGTGAGGCACAGCTCCCCGTCCCCCGGTGACCCTGCTAGGTCCACCTTCTTAGGGAAACCCTCTGCAGAGGAGCTGACAGAGCCAGGAACTTGTGAGTTGCGTGTGTCCACTCAGGCATCATTCATGCTTGTTCTGCAGGCAGTTCCTGTCAGAAGGAGGAGGCGCAGCAGGAGCGCCGGGGGGCGGAAGACGGTGCCTCAGTGCCTCTCTCCTTCTGACATTGTTAAAGAAAACACAACAAATTTATAAGTATGTAGATAATTACATGTAGATAATGTCCTCAAGTTCTGTATAACCACTTTTCCCTCTCTCTGTGTTTGTTTCTCGTTCGTCGTTGTGTGTGTGTTTGTGTGCATCTGTCTCTTTCAAACAGGTGCCGGTCCTCACCTCTGCAGTGCTGCCGTCTCCTGTAGCGCTGCATGGTTCTAAGCTAAGTTTCCTTTCCTTTTTCTGTTCTCTCAGATTTTGTCCTCAGGTTTGAAGTGTCTGTGTTGTGCAGCTGGTCTGGTCTGTCTCTAGACAGTTCAGGCTTCACCCACTAGTTAAATGGTGGAGGCTCACAGCGACATACTCAACACACAAGTTTCTGAACTCTGCATGAGGGTTTCTCCGACGAAGTGAGGGCCGTGAGGCACAGCTCCCCGTCCCCCGGTGACCCTGCTAGGTCCACCTTCTTAGGGAAACCCTCTGCAGAGGAGCTGACAGAGCCAGGAACTTGTGAGTTGCGTGTGTCCACTCAGGCATCATTCATGCTTGTTCTGCAGGCAGTTCCTGTCAGAAGGAGGAGGCGCAGCAGGAGCGCCGGGGGGCGGAAGACGGTGCCTCAGTGCCTCTCTCCTTCTGACATTGTTAAAGAAAACACAACAAATTTATAAGTATGTAGATAATTACATGTAGATAATGTCCTCAAGTTCTGTATAACCACTTTTCCCTCTCTCTGTGTTTGTTTCTCGTTCGTCGTTGTGTGTGTGTTTGTGTGCATCTGTCTCTTTCAAACAGGTGCCGGTCCTCACCTCTGCAGTGCTGCCGTCTCCTGTAGCGCTGCATGGTTCTAAGCTAAGTTTCCTTTCCTTTTTCTGTTCTCTCAGATTTTGTCCTCAGGTTTGAAGTGTCTGTGTTGTGCAGCTGGTCTGGTCTGTCTCTAGACAGTTCAGGCTTCACCCACTAGTTAAATGGTGGAGGCTCACAGCGACATACTCAACACACAAGTTTCTGAACTCTGCATGAGGGTTTCTCCGACGAAGTGAGGGCCGTGAGGCACAGCTCCCCGTCCCCCGGTGACCCTGCTAGGTCCACCTTCTTAGGGAAACCCTCTGCAGAGGAGCTGACAGAGCCAGGAACTTGTGAGTTGCGTGTGTCCACTCAGGCATCATTCATGCTTGTTCTGCAGGCAGTTCCTGTCAGAAGGAGGAGGCGCAGCAGGAGCGCCGGGGGGCGGAAGACGGTGCCTCAGTGCCTCTCTCCTTCTGACATTGTTAAAGAAAACACAACAAATTTATAAGTATGTAGATAATTACATGTAGATAATGTCCTCAAGTTCTGTATAACCACTTTTCCCTCTCTCTGTGTTTGTTTCTCGTTCGTCGTTGTGTGTGTGTTTGTGTGCATCTGTCTCTTTCAAACAGGTGCCGGTCCTCACCTCTGCAGTGCTGCCGTCTCCTGTAGCGCTGCATGGTTCTAAGCTAAGTTTCCTTTCCTTTTTCTGTTCTCTCAGATTTTGTCCTCAGGTTTGAAGTGTCTGTGTTGTGCAGCTGGTCTGGTCTGTCTCTAGACAGTTCAGGCTTCACCCACTAGTTAAATGGTGGAGGCTCACAGCGACATACTCAACACACAAGTTTCTGAACTCTGCATGAGGGTTTCTCCGACGAAGTGAGGGCCGTGAGGCACAGCTCCCCGTCCCCCGGTGACCCTGCTAGGTCCACCTTCTTAGGGAAACCCTCTGCAGAGGAGCTGACAGAGCCAGGAACTTGTGAGTTGCGTGTGTCCACTCAGGCATCATTCATGCTTGTTCTGCAGGCAGTTCCTGTCAGAAGGAGGAGGCGCAGCAGGAGCGCCGGGGGGCGGAAGACGGTGCCTCAGTGCCTCTCTCCTTCTGACATTGTTAAAGAAAACACAACAAATTTATAAGTATGTAGATAATTACATGTAGATAATGTCCTCAAGTTCTGTATAACCACTTTTCCCTCTCTCTGTGTTTGTTTCTCGTTCGTCGTTGTGTGTGTGTTTGTGTGCATCTGTCTCTTTCAAACAGGTGCCGGTCCTCACCTCTGCAGTGCTGCCGTCTCCTGTAGCGCTGCATGGTTCTAAGCTAAGTTTCCTTTCCTTTTTCTGTTCTCTCAGATTTTGTCCTCAGGTTTGAAGTGTCTGTGTTGTGCAGCTGGTCTGGTCTGTCTCTAGACAGTTCAGGCTTCACCCACTAGTTAAATGGTGGAGGCTCACAGCGACATACTCAACACACAAGTTTCTGAACTCTGCATGAGGGTTTCTCCGACGAAGTGAGGGCCGTGAGGCACAGCTCCCCGTCCCCCGGTGACCCTGCTAGGTCCACCTTCTTAGGGAAACCCTCTGCAGAGGAGCTGACAGAGCCAGGAACTTGTGAGTTGCGTGTGTCCACTCAGGCATCATTCATGCTTGTTCTGCAGGCAGTTCCTGTCAGAAGGAGGAGGCGCAGCAGGAGCGCCGGGGGGCGGAAGACGGTGCCTCAGTGCCTCTCTCCTTCTGACATTGTTAAAGAAAACACAACAAATTTATAAGTATGTAGATAATTACATGTAGATAATGTCCTCAAGTTCTGTATAACCACTTTTCCCTCTCTCTGTGTTTGTTTCTCGTTCGTCGTTGTGTGTGTGTTTGTGTGCATCTGTCTCTTTCAAACAGGTGCCGGTCCTCACCTCTGCAGTGCTGCCGTCTCCTGTAGCGCTGCATGGTTCTAAGCTAAGTTTCCTTTCCTTTTTCTGTTCTCTCAGATTTTGTCCTCAGGTTTGAAGTGTCTGTGTTGTGCAGCTGGTCTGGTCTGTCTCTAGACAGTTCAGGCTTCACCCACTAGTTAAATGGTGGAGGCTCACAGCGACATACTCAACACACAAGTTTCTGAACTCTGCATGAGGGTTTCTCCGACGAAGTGAGGGCCGTGAGGCACAGCTCCCCGTCCCCCGGTGACCCTGCTAGGTCCACCTTCTTAGGGAAACCCTCTGCAGAGGAGCTGACAGAGCCAGGAACTTGTGAGTTGCGTGTGTCCACTCAGGCATCATTCATGCTTGTTCTGCAGGCAGTTCCTGTCAGAAGGAGGAGGCGCAGCAGGAGCGCCGGGGGGCGGAAGACGGTGCCTCAGTGCCTCTCTCCTTCTGACATTGTTAAAGAAAACACAACAAATTTATAAGTATGTAGATAATTACATGTAGATAATGTCCTCAAGTTCTGTATAACCACTTTTCCCTCTCTCTGTGTTTGTTTCTCGTTCGTCGTTGTGTGTGTGTTTGTGTGCATCTGTCTCTTTCAAACAGGTGCCGGTCCTCACCTCTGCAGTGCTGCCGTCTCCTGTAGCGCTGCATGGTTCTAAGCTAAGTTTCCTTTCCTTTTTCTGTTCTCTCAGATTTTGTCCTCAGGTTTGAAGTGTCTGTGTTGTGCAGCTGGTCTGGTCTGTCTCTAGACAGTTCAGGCTTCACCCACTAGTTAAATGGTGGAGGCTCACAGCGACATACTCAACACACAAGTTTCTGAACTCTGCATGAGGGTTTCTCCGACGAAGTGAGGGCCGTGAGGCACAGCTCCCCGTCCCCCGGTGACCCTGCTAGGTCCACCTTCTTAGGGAAACCCTCTGCAGAGGAGCTGACAGAGCCAGGAACTTGTGAGTTGCGTGTGTCCACTCAGGCATCATTCATGCTTGTTCTGCAGGCAGTTCCTGTCAGAAGGAGGAGGCGCAGCAGGAGCGCCGGGGGGCGGAAGACGGTGCCTCAGTGCCTCTCTCCTTCTGACATTGTTAAAGAAAACACAACAAATTTATAAGTATGTAGATAATTACATGTAGATAATGTCCTCAAGTTCTGTATAACCACTTTTCCCTCTCTCTGTGTTTGTTTCTCGTTCGTCGTTGTGTGTGTGTTTGTGTGCATCTGTCTCTTTCAAACAGGTGCCGGTCCTCACCTCTGCAGTGCTGCCGTCTCCTGTAGCGCTGCATGGTTCTAAGCTAAGTTTCCTTTCCTTTTTCTGTTCTCTCAGATTTTGTCCCTCAGGTTTGAAGTGTCTGTGTTGTGCAGCTGGTCTGGTCTGTCTCTAGACAGTTCAGGCTTCACCCACTAGTTAAATGGTGGAGGCTCACAGCGACATACTCAACACACAAGTTTCTGAACTCTGCATGAGGGTTTCTCCGACGAAGTGAGGGCCGTGAGGCACAGCTCCCCGTCCCCCGGTGACCCTGCTAGGTCCACCTTCTTAGGGAAACCCTCTGCAGAGGAGCTGACAGAGCCAGGAACTTGTGAGTTGCGTGTGTCCACTCAGGCATCATTCATGCTTGTTCTGCAGGCAGTTCCTGTCAGAAGGAGGAGGCGCAGCAGGAGCGCCGGGGGCGGAAGACGGTGCCTCAGTGCCTCTCTCCTTCTGACATTGTTAAAGAAAACACAACAAATTTATAAGTATGTAGATAATTACATGTAGATAATGTCCTCAAGTTCTGTATAACCACTTTTCCCTCTCTCTGTGTTTGTTTCTCGTTCGTCGTTGTGTGTGTGTTTGTGTGCATCTGTCTCTTTCAAACAGGTGCCGGTCCTCACCTCTGCAGTGCTGCCGTCTCCTGTAGCGCTGCATGGTTCTAAGCTAAGTTTCCTTTCCTTTTTCTGTTCTCTCAGATTTTGTCCTCAGGTTTGAAGTGTCTGTGTTGTGCAGCTGGTCTGGTCTGTCTCTAGACAGTTCAGGCTTCACCCACTAGTTAAATGGTGGAGGCTCACAGCGACATACTCAACACACAAGTTTCTGAACTCTGCATGAGGGTTTCTCCGACGAAGTGAGGGCCGTGAGGCACAGCTCCCCGTCCCCCGGTGACCCTGCTAGGTCCACCTTCTTAGGGAAACCCTCTGCAGAGGAGCTGACAGAGCCAGGAACTTGTGAGTTGCGTGTGTCCACTCAGGCATCATTCATGCTTGTTCTGCAGGCAGTTCCTGTCAGAAGGAGGAGGCGCAGCAGGAGCGCCGGGGGGCGGAAGACGGTGCCTCAGTGCCTCTCTCCTTCTGAC
>NW_028187229.1:1102848-1144691 GCF_057381845.1 Rhamphochromis longiceps
TGTCCACTCAGGCATCATTCATGCTTGTTCTGCAGGCAGTTCCTGTCAGAAGGAGGAGGCGCAGCAGGAGCGCCGGGGGGCGGAAGACGGTGCCTCAGTGCCTCTCTCCTTCTGACATTGTTAAAGAAAACACAACAAATTTATAAGTATGTAGATAATTACATGTAGATAATGTCCTCAAGTTCTGTATAACCACTTTTCCCTCTCTCTGTGTTTGTTTCTCGTTCGTCGTTGTGTGTGTGTTTGTGTGCATCTGTCTCTTTCAAACAGGTGCCGGTCCTCACCTCTGCAGTGCTGCCGTCTCCTGTAGCGCTGCATGGTTCTAAGCTAAGTTTCCTTTCCTTTTTCTGTTCTCTCAGATTTTGTCCTCAGGTTTGAAGTGTCTGTGTTGTGCAGCTGGTCTGGTCTGTCTCTAGACAGTTCAGGCTTCACCCACTAGTTAAATGGTGGAGGCTCACAGCGACATACTCAACACACAAGTTTCTGAACTCTGCATGAGGGTTTCTCCGACGAAGTGAGGGCCGTGAGGCACAGCTCCCCGTCCCCCGGTGACCCTGCTAGGTCCACCTTCTTAGGGAAACCCTCTGCAGAGGAGCTGACAGAGCCAGGAACTTGTGAGTTGCGTGTGTCCACTCAGGCATCATTCATGCTTGTTCTGCAGGCAGTTCCTGTCAGAAGGAGGAGGCGCAGCAGGAGCGCCGGGGGGCGGAAGACGGTGCCTCAGTGCCTCTCTCCTTCTGACATTGTTAAAGAAAACACAACAAATTTATAAGTATGTAGATAATTACATGTAGATAATGTCCTCAAGTTCTGTATAACCACTTTTCCCTCTCTCTGTGTTTGTTTCTCGTTCGTCGTTGTGTGTGTGTTTGTGTGCATCTGTCTCTTTCAAACAGGTGCCGGTCCTCACCTCTGCAGTGCTGCCGTCTCCTGTAGCGCTGCATGGTTCTAAGCTAAGTTTCCTTTCCTTTTTCTGTTCTCTCAGATTTTGTCCTCAGGTTTGAAGTGTCTGTGTTGTGCAGCTGGTCTGGTCTGTCTCTAGACAGTTCAGGCTTCACCCACTAGTTAAATGGTGGAGGCTCACAGCGACATACTCAACACACAAGTTTCTGAACTCTGCATGAGGGTTTCTCCGACGAAGTGAGGGCCGTGAGGCACAGCTCCCCGTCCCCCGGTGACCCTGCTAGGTCCACCTTCTTAGGGAAACCCTCTGCAGAGGAGCTGACAGAGCCAGGAACTTGTGAGTTGCGTGTGTCCACTCAGGCATCATTCATGCTTGTTCTGCAGGCAGTTCCTGTCAGAAGGAGGAGGCGCAGCAGGAGCGCCGGGGGGCGGAAGACGGTGCCTCAGTGCCTCTCTCCTTCTGACATTGTTAAAGAAAACACAACAAATTTATAAGTATGTAGATAATTACATGTAGATAATGTCCTCAAGTTCTGTATAACCACTTTTCCCTCTCTCTGTGTTTGTTTCTCGTTCGTCGTTGTGTGTGTGTTTGTGTGCATCTGTCTCTTTCAAACAGGTGCCGGTCCTCACCTCTGCAGTGCTGCCGTCTCCTGTAGCGCTGCATGGTTCTAAGCTAAGTTTCCTTTCCTTTTTCTGTTCTCTCAGATTTTGTCCTCAGGTTTGAAGTGTCTGTGTTGTGCAGCTGGTCTGGTCTGTCTCTAGACAGTTCAGGCTTCACCCACTAGTTAAATGGTGGAGGCTCACAGCGACATACTCAACACACAAGTTTCTGAACTCTGCATGAGGGTTTCTCCGACGAAGTGAGGGCCGTGAGGCACAGCTCCCCGTCCCCCGGTGACCCTGCTAGGTCCACCTTCTTAGGGAAACCCTCTGCAGAGGAGCTGACAGAGCCAGGAACTTGTGAGTTGCGTGTGTCCACTCAGGCATCATTCATGCTTGTTCTGCAGGCAGTTCCTGTCAGAAGGAGGAGGCGCAGCAGGAGCGCCGGGGGGGCGGAAGACGGTGCCTCAGTGCCTCTCTCCTTCTGACATTGTTAAAGAAAACACAACAAATTTATAAGTATGTAGATAATTACATGTAGATAATGTCCTCAAGTTCTGTATAACCACTTTTCCCTCTCTCTGTGTTTGTTTCTCGTTCGTCGTTGTGTGTGTGTTTGTGTGCATCTGTCTCTTTCAAACAGGTGCCGGTCCCTCACCTCTGCAGTGCTGCCGTCTCCTGTAGCGCTGCATGGTTCTAAGCTAAGTTTCCTTTCCTTTTTCTGTTCTCTCAGATTTTGTCCTCAGGTTTGAAGTGTCTGTGTTGTGCAGCTGGTCTGGTCTGTCTCTAGACAGTTCAGGCTTCACCCACTAGTTAAATGGTGGAGGCTCACAGCGACATACTCAACACACAAGTTTCTGAACTCTGCATGAGGGTTTCTCCGACGAAGTGAGGGCCGTGAGGCACAGCTCCCCGTCCCCCGGTGACCCTGCTAGGTCCACCTTCTTAGGGAAACCCTCTGCAGAGGAGCTGACAGAGCCAGGAACTTGTGAGTTGCGTGTGTCCACTCAGGCATCATTCATGCTTGTTCTGCAGGCAGTTCCTGTCAGAAGGAGGAGGCGCAGCAGGAGCGCCGGGGGGCGGAAGACGGTGCCTCAGTGCCTCTCTCCTTCTGACATTGTTAAAGAAAACACAACAAATTTATAAGTATGTAGATAATTACATGTAGATAATGTCCTCAAGTTCTGTATAACCACTTTTCCCTCTCTCTGTGTTTGTTTCTCGTTCGTCGTTGTGTGTGTGTTTGTGTGCATCTGTCTCTTTCAAACAGGTGCCGGTCCTCACCTCTGCAGTGCTGCCGTCTCCTGTAGCGCTGCATGGTTCTAAGCTAAGTTTCCTTTCCTTTTTCTGTTCTCTCAGATTTTGTCCTCAGGTTTGAAGTGTCTGTGTTGTGCAGCTGGTCTGGTCTGTCTCTAGACAGTTCAGGCTTCACCCACTAGTTAAATGGTGGAGGCTCACAGCGACATACTCAACACACAAGTTTCTGAACTCTGCATGAGGGTTTCTCCGACGAAGTGAGGGCCGTGAGGCACAGCTCCCCGTCCCCCGGTGACCCTGCTAGGTCCACCTTCTTAGGGAAACCCTCTGCAGAGGAGCTGACAGAGCCAGGAACTTGTGAGTTGCGTGTGTCCACTCAGGCATCATTCATGCTTGTTCTGCAGGCAGTTCCTGTCAGAAGGAGGAGGCGCAGCAGGAGCGCCGGGGGGCGGAAGACGGTGCCTCAGTGCCTCTCTCCTTCTGACATTGTTAAAGAAAACACAACAAATTTATAAGTATGTAGATAATTACATGTAGATAATGTCCTCAAGTTCTGTATAACCACTTTTCCCTCTCTCTGTGTTTGTTTCTCGTTCGTCGTTGTGTGTGTGTTTGTGTGCATCTGTCTCTTTCAAACAGGTGCCGGTCCTCACCTCTGCAGTGCTGCCGTCTCCTGTAGCGCTGCATGGTTCTAAGCTAAGTTTCCTTTCCTTTTTCTGTTCTCTCAGATTTTGTCCTCAGGTTTGAAGTGTCTGTGTTGTGCAGCTGGTCTGGTCTGTCTCTAGACAGTTCAGGCTTCACCCACTAGTTAAATGGTGGAGGCTCACAGCGACATACTCAACACACAAGTTTCTGAACTCTGCATGAGGGTTTCTCCGACGAAGTGAGGGCCGTGAGGCACAGCTCCCCGTCCCCCGGTGACCCTGCTAGGTCCACCTTCTTAGGGAAACCCTCTGCAGAGGAGCTGACAGAGCCAGGAACTTGTGAGTTGCGTGTGTCCACTCAGGCATCATTCATGCTTGTTCTGCAGGCAGTTCCTGTCAGAAGGAGGAGGCGCAGCAGGAGCGCCGGGGGGCGGAAGACGGTGCCTCAGTGCCTCTCTCCTTCTGACATTGTTAAAGAAAACACAACAAATTTATAAGTATGTAGATAATTACATGTAGATAATGTCCTCAAGTTCTGTATAACCACTTTTCCCTCTCTCTGTGTTTGTTTCTCGTTCGTCGTTGTGTGTGTGTTTGTGTGCATCTGTCTCTTTCAAACAGGTGCCGGTCCTCACCTCTGCAGTGCTGCCGTCTCCTGTAGCGCTGCATGGTTCTAAGCTAAGTTTCCTTTCCTTTTTCTGTTCTCTCAGATTTTGTCCTCAGGTTTGAAGTGTCTGTGTTGTGCAGCTGGTCTGGTCTGTCTCTAGACAGTTCAGGCTTCACCCACTAGTTAAATGGTGGAGGCTCACAGCGACATACTCAACACACAAGTTTCTGAACTCTGCATGAGGGTTTCTCCGACGAAGTGAGGGCCGTGAGGCACAGCTCCCCGTCCCCCGGTGACCCTGCTAGGTCCACCTTCTTAGGGAAACCCTCTGCAGAGGAGCTGACAGAGCCAGGAACTTGTGAGTTGCGTGTGTCCACTCAGGCATCATTCATGCTTGTTCTGCAGGCAGTTCCTGTCAGAAGGAGGAGGCGCAGCAGGAGCGCCGGGGGGCGGAAGACGGTGCCTCAGTGCCTCTCTCCTTCTGACATTGTTAAAGAAAACACAACAAATTTATAAGTATGTAGATAATTACATGTAGATAATGTCCTCAAGTTCTGTATAACCACTTTTCCCTCTCTCTGTGTTTGTTTCTCGTTCGTCGTTGTGTGTGTGTTTGTGTGCATCTGTCTCTTTCAAACAGGTGCCGGTCCTCACCTCTGCAGTGCTGCCGTCTCCTGTAGCGCTGCATGGTTCTAAGCTAAGTTTCCTTTCCTTTTTCTGTTCTCTCAGATTTTGTCCTCAGGTTTGAAGTGTCTGTGTTGTGCAGCTGGTCTGGTCTGTCTCTAGACAGTTCAGGCTTCACCCACTAGTTAAATGGTGGAGGCTCACAGCGACATACTCAACACACAAGTTTCTGAACTCTGCATGAGGGTTTCTCCGACGAAGTGAGGGCCGTGAGGCACAGCTCCCCGTCCCCCGGTGACCCTGCTAGGTCCACCTTCTTAGGGAAACCCTCTGCAGAGGAGCTGACAGAGCCAGGAACTTGTGAGTTGCGTGTGTCCACTCAGGCATCATTCATGCTTGTTCTGCAGGCAGTTCCTGTCAGAAGGAGGAGGCGCAGCAGGAGCGCCGGGGGGCGGAAGACGGTGCCTCAGTGCCTCTCTCCTTCTGACATTGTTAAAGAAAACACAACAAATTTATAAGTATGTAGATAATTACATGTAGATAATGTCCTCAAGTTCTGTATAACCACTTTTCCCTCTCTCTGTGTTTGTTTCTCGTTCGTCGTTGTGTGTGTGTTTGTGTGCATCTGTCTCTTTCAAACAGGTGCCGGTCCTCACCTCTGCAGTGCTGCCGTCTCCTGTAGCGCTGCATGGTTCTAAGCTAAGTTTCCTTTCCTTTTTCTGTTCTCTCAGATTTTGTCCTCAGGTTTGAAGTGTCTGTGTTGTGCAGCTGGTCTGGTCTGTCTCTAGACAGTTCAGGCTTCACCCACTAGTTAAATGGTGGAGGCTCACAGCGACATACTCAACACACAAGTTTCTGAACTCTGCATGAGGGTTTCTCCGACGAAGTGAGGGCCGTGAGGCACAGCTCCCCGTCCCCCGGTGACCCTGCTAGGTCCACCTTCTTAGGGAAACCCTCTGCAGAGGAGCTGACAGAGCCAGGAACTTGTGAGTTGCGTGTGTCCACTCAGGCATCATTCATGCTTGTTCTGCAGGCAGTTCCTGTCAGAAGGAGGAGGCGCAGCAGGAGCGCCGGGGGGCGGAAGACGGTGCCTCAGTGCCTCTCTCCTTCTGACATTGTTAAAGAAAACACAACAAATTTATAAGTATGTAGATAATTACATGTAGATAATGTCCTCAAGTTCTGTATAACCACTTTTCCCTCTCTCTGTGTTTGTTTCTCGTTCGTCGTTGTGTGTGTGTTTGTGTGCATCTGTCTCTTTCAAACAGGTGCCGGTCCTCACCTCTGCAGTGCTGCCGTCTCCTGTAGCGCTGCATGGTTCTAAGCTAAGTTTCCTTTCCTTTTTCTGTTCTCTCAGATTTTGTCCTCAGGTTTGAAGTGTCTGTGTTGTGCAGCTGGTCTGGTCTGTCTCTAGACAGTTCAGGCTTCACCCACTAGTTAAATGGTGGAGGCTCACAGCGACATACTCAACACACAAGTTTCTGAACTCTGCATGAGGGTTTCTCCGACGAAGTGAGGGCCGTGAGGCACAGCTCCCCGTCCCCCGGTGACCCTGCTAGGTCCACCTTCTTAGGGAAACCCTCTGCAGAGGAGCTGACAGAGCCAGGAACTTGTGAGTTGCGTGTGTCCACTCAGGCATCATTCATGCTTGTTCTGCAGGCAGTTCCTGTCAGAAGGAGGAGGCGCAGCAGGAGCGCCGGGGGGCGGAAGACGGTGCCTCAGTGCCTCTCTCCTTCTGACATTGTTAAAGAAAACACAACAAATTTATAAGTATGTAGATAATTACATGTAGATAATGTCCTCAAGTTCTGTATAACCACTTTTCCCTCTCTCTGTGTTTGTTTCTCGTTCGTCGTTGTGTGTGTGTTTGTGTGCATCTGTCTCTTTCAAACAGGTGCCGGTCCTCACCTCTGCAGTGCTGCCGTCTCCTGTAGCGCTGCATGGTTCTAAGCTAAGTTTCCTTTCCTTTTTCTGTTCTCTCAGATTTTGTCCTCAGGTTTGAAGTGTCTGTGTTGTGCAGCTGGTCTGGTCTGTCTCTAGACAGTTCAGGCTTCACCCACTAGTTAAATGGTGGAGGCTCACAGCGACATACTCAACACACAAGTTTCTGAACTCTGCATGAGGGTTTCTCCGACGAAGTGAGGGCCGTGAGGCACAGCTCCCCGTCCCCCGGTGACCCTGCTAGGTCCACCTTCTTAGGGAAACCCTCTGCAGAGGAGCTGACAGAGCCAGGAACTTGTGAGTTGCGTGTGTCCACTCAGGCATCATTCATGCTTGTTCTGCAGGCAGTTCCTGTCAGAAGGAGGAGGCGCAGCAGGAGCGCCGGGGGGCGGAAGACGGTGCCTCAGTGCCTCTCTCCTTCTGACATTGTTAAAGAAAACACAACAAATTTATAAGTATGTAGATAATTACATGTAGATAATGTCCTCAAGTTCTGTATAACCACTTTTCCCTCTCTCTGTCTTTGTTTCTCGTTCGTCGTTGTGTGTGTGTTTGTGTGCATCTGTCTCTTTCAAACAGGTGCCGGTCCTCACCTCTGCAGTGCTGCCGTCTCCTGTAGCGCTGCATGGTTCTAAGCTAAGTTTCCTTTCCTTTTTCTGTTCTCTCAGATTTTGTCCTCAGGTTTGAAGTGTCTGTGTTGTGCAGCTGGTCTGGTCTGTCTCTAGACAGTTCAGGCTTCACCCACTAGTTAAATGGTGGAGGCTCACAGCGACATACTCAACACACAAGTTTCTGAACTCTGCATGAGGGTTTCTCCGACGAAGTGAGGGCCGTGAGGCACAGCTCCCCGTCCCCCGGTGACCCTGCTAGGTCCACCTTCTTAGGGAAACCCTCTGCAGAGGAGCTGACAGAGCCAGGAACTTGTGAGTTGCGTGTGTCCACTCAGGCATCATTCATGCTTGTTCTGCAGGCAGTTCCTGTCAGAAGGAGGAGGCGCAGCAGGAGCGCCGGGGGGCGGAAGACGGTGCCTCAGTGCCTCTCTCCTTCTGACATTGTTAAAGAAAACACAACAAATTTATAAGTATGTAGATAATTACATGTAGATAATGTCCTCAAGTTCTGTATAACCACTTTTCCCTCTCTCTGTGTTTGTTTCTCGTTCGTCGTTGTGTGTGTGTTTGTGTGCATCTGTCTCTTTCAAACAGGTGCCGGTCCTCACCTCTGCAGTGCTGCCGTCTCCTGTAGCGCTGCATGGTTCTAAGCTAAGTTTCCTTTCCTTTTTCTGTTCTCTCAGATTTTGTCCTCAGGTTTGAAGTGTCTGTGTTGTGCAGCTGGTCTGGTCTGTCTCTAGACAGTTCAGGCTTCACCCACTAGTTAAATGGTGGAGGCTCACAGCGACATACTCAACACACAAGTTTCTGAACTCTGCATGAGGGTTTCTCCGACGAAGTGAGGGCCGTGAGGCACAGCTCCCCGTCCCCCGGTGACCCTGCTAGGTCCACCTTCTTAGGGAAACCCTCTGCAGAGGAGCTGACAGAGCCAGGAACTTGTGAGTTGCGTGTGTCCACTCAGGCATCATTCATGCTTGTTCTGCAGGCAGTTCCTGTCAGAAGGAGGAGGCGCAGCAGGAGCGCCGGGGGGCGGAAGACGGTGCCTCAGTGCCTCTCTCCTTCTGACATTGTTAAAGAAAACACAACAAATTTATAAGTATGTAGATAATTACATGTAGATAATGTCCTCAAGTTCTGTATAACCACTTTTCCCTCTCTCTGTGTTTGTTTCTCGTTCGTCGTTGTGTGTGTGTTTGTGTGCATCTGTCTCTTTCAAACAGGTGCCGGTCCTCACCTCTGCAGTGCTGCCGTCTCCTGTAGCGCTGCATGGTTCTAAGCTAAGTTTCCTTTCCTTTTTCTGTTCTCTCAGATTTTGTCCTCAGGTTTGAAGTGTCTGTGTTGTGCAGCTGGTCTGGTCTGTCTCTAGACAGTTCAGGCTTCACCCACTAGTTAAATGGTGGAGGCTCACAGCGACATACTCAACACACAAGTTTCTGAACTCTGCATGAGGGTTTCTCCGACGAAGTGAGGGCCGTGAGGCACAGCTCCCCGTCCCCCGGTGACCCTGCTAGGTCCACCTTCTTAGGGAAACCCTCTGCAGAGGAGCTGACAGAGCCAGGAACTTGTGAGTTGCGTGTGTCCACTCAGGCATCATTCATGCTTGTTCTGCAGGCAGTTCCTGTCAGAAGGAGGAGGCGCAGCAGGAGCGCCGGGGGGCGGAAGACGGTGCCTCAGTGCCTCTCTCCTTCTGACATTGTTAAAGAAAACACAACAAATTTATAAGTATGTAGATAATTACATGTAGATAATGTCCTCAAGTTCTGTATAACCACTTTTCCCTCTCTCTGTGTTTGTTTCTCGTTCGTCGTTGTGTGTGTGTTTGTGTGCATCTGTCTCTTTCAAACAGGTGCCGGTCCTCACCTCTGCAGTGCTGCCGTCTCCTGTAGCGCTGCATGGTTCTAAGCTAAGTTTCCTTTCCTTTTTCTGTTCTCTCAGATTTTGTCCTCAGGTTTGAAGTGTCTGTGTTGTGCAGCTGGTCTGGTCTGTCTCTAGACAGTTCAGGCTTCACCCACTAGTTAAATGGTGGAGGCTCACAGCGACATACTCAACACACAAGTTTCTGAACTCTGCATGAGGGTTTCTCCGACGAAGTGAGGGCCGTGAGGCACAGCTCCCCGTCCCCCGGTGACCCTGCTAGGTCCACCTTCTTAGGGAAACCCTCTGCAGAGGAGCTGACAGAGCCAGGAACTTGTGAGTTGCGTGTGTCCACTCAGGCATCATTCATGCTTGTTCTGCAGGCAGTTCCTGTCAGAAGGAGGAGGCGCAGCAGGAGCGCCGGGGGGCGGAAGACGGTGCCTCAGTGCCTCTCTCCTTCTGACATTGTTAAAGAAAACACAACAAATTTATAAGTATGTAGATAATTACATGTAGATAATGTCCTCAAGTTCTGTATAACCACTTTTCCCTCTCTCTGTGTTTGTTTCTCGTTCGTCGTTGTGTGTGTGTTTGTGTGCATCTGTCTCTTTCAAACAGGTGCCGGTCCTCACCTCTGCAGTGCTGCCGTCTCCTGTAGCGCTGCATGGTTCTAAGCTAAGTTTCCTTTCCTTTTTCTGTTCTCTCAGATTTTGTCCTCAGGTTTGAAGTGTCTGTGTTGTGCAGCTGGTCTGGTCTGTCTCTAGACAGTTCAGGCTTCACCCACTAGTTAAATGGTGGAGGCTCACAGCGACATACTCAACACACAAGTTTCTGAACTCTGCATGAGGGTTTCTCCGACGAAGTGAGGGCCGTGAGGCACAGCTCCCCGTCCCCCGGTGACCCTGCTAGGTCCACCTTCTTAGGGAAACCCTCTGCAGAGGAGCTGACAGAGCCAGGAACTTGTGAGTTGCGTGTGTCCACTCAGGCATCATTCATGCTTGTTCTGCAGGCAGTTCCTGTCAGAAGGAGGAGGCGCAGCAGGAGCGCCGGGGGGCGGAAGACGGTGCCTCAGTGCCTCTCTCCTTCTGACATTGTTAAAGAAAACACAACAAATTTATAAGTATGTAGATAATTACATGTAGATAATGTCCTCAAGTTCTGTATAACCACTTTTCCCTCTCTCTGTGTTTGTTTCTCGTTCGTCGTTGTGTGTGTGTTTGTGTGCATCTGTCTCTTTCAAACAGGTGCCGGTCCTCACCTCTGCAGTGCTGCCGTCTCCTGTAGCGCTGCATGGTTCTAAGCTAAGTTTCCTTTCCTTTTTCTGTTCTCTCAGATTTTGTCCTCAGGTTTGAAGTGTCTGTGTTGTGCAGCTGGTCTGGTCTGTCTCTAGACAGTTCAGGCTTCACCCACTAGTTAAATGGTGGAGGCTCACAGCGACATACTCAACACACAAGTTTCTGAACTCTGCATGAGGGTTTCTCCGACGAAGTGAGGGCCGTGAGGCACAGCTCCCCGTCCCCCGGTGACCCTGCTAGGTCCACCTTCTTAGGGAAACCCTCTGCAGAGGAGCTGACAGAGCCAGGAACTTGTGAGTTGCGTGTGTCCACTCAGGCATCATTCATGCTTGTTCTGCAGGCAGTTCCTGTCAGAAGGAGGAGGCGCAGCAGGAGCGCCGGGGGGCGGAAGACGGTGCCTCAGTGCCTCTCTCCTTCTGACATTGTTAAAGAAAACACAACAAATTTATAAGTATGTAGATAATTACATGTAGATAATGTCCTCAAGTTCTGTATAACCACTTTTCCCTCTCTCTGTGTTTGTTTCTCGTTCGTCGTTGTGTGTGTGTTTGTGTGCATCTGTCTCTTTCAAACAGGTGCCGGTCCTCACCTCTGCAGTGCTGCCGTCTCCTGTAGCGCTGCATGGTTCTAAGCTAAGTTTCCTTTCCTTTTTCTGTTCTCTCAGATTTTGTCCTCAGGTTTGAAGTGTCTGTGTTGTGCAGCTGGTCTGGTCTGTCTCTAGACAGTTCAGGCTTCACCCACTAGTTAAATGGTGGAGGCTCACAGCGACATACTCAACACACAAGTTTCTGAACTCTGCATGAGGGTTTCTCCGACGAAGTGAGGGCCGTGAGGCACAGCTCCCCGTCCCCCGGTGACCCTGCTAGGTCCACCTTCTTAGGGAAACCCTCTGCAGAGGAGCTGACAGAGCCAGGAACTTGTGAGTTGCGTGTGTCCACTCAGGCATCATTCATGCTTGTTCTGCAGGCAGTTCCTGTCAGAAGGAGGAGGCGCAGCAGGAGCGCCGGGGGGCGGAAGACGGTGCCTCAGTGCCTCTCTCCTTCTGACATTGTTAAAGAAAACACAACAAATTTATAAGTATGTAGATAATTACATGTAGATAATGTCCTCAAGTTCTGTATAACCACTTTTCCCTCTCTCTGTGTTTGTTTCTCGTTCGTCGTTGTGTGTGTGTTTGTGTGCATCTGTCTCTTTCAAACAGGTGCCGGTCCTCACCTCTGCAGTGCTGCCGTCTCCTGTAGCGCTGCATGGTTCTAAGCTAAGTTTCCTTTCCTTTTTCTGTTCTCTCAGATTTTGTCCTCAGGTTTGAAGTGTCTGTGTTGTGCAGCTGGTCTGGTCTGTCTCTAGACAGTTCAGGCTTCACCCACTAGTTAAATGGTGGAGGCTCACAGCGACATACTCAACACACAAGTTTCTGAACTCTGCATGAGGGTTTCTCCGACGAAGTGAGGGCCGTGAGGCACAGCTCCCCGTCCCCCGGTGACCCTGCTAGGTCCACCTTCTTAGGGAAACCCTCTGCAGAGGAGCTGACAGAGCCAGGAACTTGTGAGTTGCGTGTGTCCACTCAGGCATCATTCATGCTTGTTCTGCAGGCAGTTCCTGTCAGAAGGAGGAGGCGCAGCAGGAGCGCCGGGGGGCGGAAGACGGTGCCTCAGTGCCTCTCTCCTTCTGACATTGTTAAAGAAAACACAACAAATTTATAAGTATGTAGATAATTACATGTAGATAATGTCCTCAAGTTCTGTATAACCACTTTTCCCTCTCTCTGTGTTTGTTTCTCGTTCGTCGTTGTGTGTGTGTTTGTGTGCATCTGTCTCTTTCAAACAGGTGCCGGTCCTCACCTCTGCAGTGCTGCCGTCTCCTGTAGCGCTGCATGGTTCTAAGCTAAGTTTCCTTTCCTTTTTCTGTTCTCTCAGATTTTGTCCTCAGGTTTGAAGTGTCTGTGTTGTGCAGCTGGTCTGGTCTGTCTCTAGACAGTTCAGGCTTCACCCACTAGTTAAATGGTGGAGGCTCACAGCGACATACTCAACACACAAGTTTCTGAACTCTGCATGAGGGTTTCTCCGACGAAGTGAGGGCCGTGAGGCACAGCTCCCCGTCCCCCGGTGACCCTGCTAGGTCCACCTTCTTAGGGAAACCCTCTGCAGAGGAGCTGACAGAGCCAGGAACTTGTGAGTTGCGTGTGTCCACTCAGGCATCATTCATGCTTGTTCTGCAGGCAGTTCCTGTCAGAAGGAGGAGGCGCAGCAGGAGCGCCGGGGGGCGGAAGACGGTGCCTCAGTGCCTCTCTCCTTCTGACATTGTTAAAGAAAACACAACAAATTTATAAGTATGTAGATAATTACATGTAGATAATGTCCTCAAGTTCTGTATAACCACTTTTCCCTCTCTCTGTGTTTGTTTCTCGTTCGTCGTTGTGTGTGTGTTTGTGTGCATCTGTCTCTTTCAAACAGGTGCCGGTCCTCACCTCTGCAGTGCTGCCGTCTCCTGTAGCGCTGCATGGTTCTAAGCTAAGTTTCCTTTCCTTTTTCTGTTCTCTCAGATTTTGTCCTCAGGTTTGAAGTGTCTGTGTTGTGCAGCTGGTCTGGTCTGTCTCTAGACAGTTCAGGCTTCACCCACTAGTTAAATGGTGGAGGCTCACAGCGACATACTCAACACACAAGTTTCTGAACTCTGCATGAGGGTTTCTCCGACGAAGTGAGGGCCGTGAGGCACAGCTCCCCGTCCCCCGGTGACCCTGCTAGGTCCACCTTCTTAGGGAAACCCTCTGCAGAGGAGCTGACAGAGCCAGGAACTTGTGAGTTGCGTGTGTCCACTCAGGCATCATTCATGCTTGTTCTGCAGGCAGTTCCTGTCAGAAGGAGGAGGCGCAGCAGGAGCGCCGGGGGGCGGAAGACGGTGCCTCAGTGCCTCTCTCCTTCTGACATTGTTAAAGAAAACACAACAAATTTATAAGTATGTAGATAATTACATGTAGATAATGTCCTCAAGTTCTGTATAACCACTTTTCCCTCTCTCTGTGTTTGTTTCTCGTTCGTCGTTGTGTGTGTGTTTGTGTGCATCTGTCTCTTTCAAACAGGTGCCGGTCCTCACCTCTGCAGTGCTGCCGTCTCCTGTAGCGCTGCATGGTTCTAAGCTAAGTTTCCTTTCCTTTTTCTGTTCTCTCAGATTTTGTCCTCAGGTTTGAAGTGTCTGTGTTGTGCAGCTGGTCTGGTCTGTCTCTAGACAGTTCAGGCTTCACCCACTAGTTAAATGGTGGAGGCTCACAGCGACATACTCAACACACAAGTTTCTGAACTCTGCATGAGGGTTTCTCCGACGAAGTGAGGGCCGTGAGGCACAGCTCCCCGTCCCCCGGTGACCCTGCTAGGTCCACCTTCTTAGGGAAACCCTCTGCAGAGGAGCTGACAGAGCCAGGAACTTGTGAGTTGCGTGTGTCCACTCAGGCATCATTCATGCTTGTTCTGCAGGCAGTTCCTGTCAGAAGGAGGAGGCGCAGCAGGAGCGCCGGGGGGCGGAAGACGGTGCCTCAGTGCCTCTCTCCTTCTGACATTGTTAAAGAAAACACAACAAATTTATAAGTATGTAGATAATTACATGTAGATAATGTCCTCAAGTTCTGTATAACCACTTTTCCCTCTCTCTGTGTTTGTTTCTCGTTCGTCGTTGTGTGTGTGTTTGTGTGCATCTGTCTCTTTCAAACAGGTGCCGGTCCTCACCTCTGCAGTGCTGCCGTCTCCTGTAGCGCTGCATGGTTCTAAGCTAAGTTTCCTTTCCTTTTTCTGTTCTCTCAGATTTTGTCCTCAGGTTTGAAGTGTCTGTGTTGTGCAGCTGGTCTGGTCTGTCTCTAGACAGTTCAGGCTTCACCCACTAGTTAAATGGTGGAGGCTCACAGCGACATACTCAACACACAAGTTTCTGAACTCTGCATGAGGGTTTCTCCGACGAAGTGAGGGCCGTGAGGCACAGCTCCCCGTCCCCCGGTGACCCTGCTAGGTCCACCTTCTTAGGGAAACCCTCTGCAGAGGAGCTGACAGAGCCAGGAACTTGTGAGTTGCGTGTGTCCACTCAGGCATCATTCATGCTTGTTCTGCAGGCAGTTCCTGTCAGAAGGAGGAGGCGCAGCAGGAGCGCCGGGGGGCGGAAGACGGTGCCTCAGTGCCTCTCTCCTTCTGACATTGTTAAAGAAAACACAACAAATTTATAAGTATGTAGATAATTACATGTAGATAATGTCCTCAAGTTCTGTATAACCACTTTTCCCTCTCTCTGTGTTTGTTTCTCGTTCGTCGTTGTGTGTGTGTTTGTGTGCATCTGTCTCTTTCAAACAGGTGCCGGTCCTCACCTCTGCAGTGCTGCCGTCTCCTGTAGCGCTGCATGGTTCTAAGCTAAGTTTCCTTTCCTTTTTCTGTTCTCTCAGATTTTGTCCTCAGGTTTGAAGTGTCTGTGTTGTGCAGCTGGTCTGGTCTGTCTCTAGACAGTTCAGGCTTCACCCACTAGTTAAATGGTGGAGGCTCACAGCGACATACTCAACACACAAGTTTCTGAACTCTGCATGAGGGTTTCTCCGACGAAGTGAGGGCCGTGAGGCACAGCTCCCCGTCCCCCGGTGACCCTGCTAGGTCCACCTTCTTAGGGAAACCCTCTGCAGAGGAGCTGACAGAGCCAGGAACTTGTGAGTTGCGTGTGTCCACTCAGGCATCATTCATGCTTGTTCTGCAGGCAGTTCCTGTCAGAAGGAGGAGGCGCAGCAGGAGCGCCGGGGGGCGGAAGACGGTGCCTCAGTGCCTCTCTCCTTCTGACATTGTTAAAGAAAACACAACAAATTTATAAGTATGTAGATAATTACATGTAGATAATGTCCTCAAGTTCTGTATAACCACTTTTCCCTCTCTCTGTGTTTGTTTCTCGTTCGTCGTTGTGTGTGTGTTTGTGTGCATCTGTCTCTTTCAAACAGGTGCCGGTCCTCACCTCTGCAGTGCTGCCGTCTCCTGTAGCGCTGCATGGTTCTAAGCTAAGTTTCCTTTCCTTTTTCTGTTCTCTCAGATTTTGTCCTCAGGTTTGAAGTGTCTGTGTTGTGCAGCTGGTCTGGTCTGTCTCTAGACAGTTCAGGCTTCACCCACTAGTTAAATGGTGGAGGCTCACAGCGACATACTCAACACACAAGTTTCTGAACTCTGCATGAGGGTTTCTCCGACGAAGTGAGGGCCGTGAGGCACAGCTCCCCGTCCCCCGGTGACCCTGCTAGGTCCACCTTCTTAGGGAAACCCTCTGCAGAGGAGCTGACAGAGCCAGGAACTTGTGAGTTGCGTGTGTCCACTCAGGCATCATTCATGCTTGTTCTGCAGGCAGTTCCTGTCAGAAGGAGGAGGCGCAGCAGGAGCGCCGGGGGGCGGAAGACGGTGCCTCAGTGCCTCTCTCCTTCTGACATTGTTAAAGAAAACACAACAAATTTATAAGTATGTAGATAATTACATGTAGATAATGTCCTCAAGTTCTGTATAACCACTTTTCCCTCTCTCTGTGTTTGTTTCTCGTTCGTCGTTGTGTGTGTGTTTGTGTGCATCTGTCTCTTTCAAACAGGTGCCGGTCCTCACCTCTGCAGTGCTGCCGTCTCCTGTAGCGCTGCATGGTTCTAAGCTAAGTTTCCTTTCCTTTTTCTGTTCTCTCAGATTTTGTCCTCAGGTTTGAAGTGTCTGTGTTGTGCAGCTGGTCTGGTCTGTCTCTAGACAGTTCAGGCTTCACCCACTAGTTAAATGGTGGAGGCTCACAGCGACATACTCAACACACAAGTTTCTGAACTCTGCATGAGGGTTTCTCCGACGAAGTGAGGGCCGTGAGGCACAGCTCCCCGTCCCCCGGTGACCCTGCTAGGTCCACCTTCTTAGGGAAACCCTCTGCAGAGGAGCTGACAGAGCCAGGAACTTGTGAGTTGCGTGTGTCCACTCAGGCATCATTCATGCTTGTTCTGCAGGCAGTTCCTGTCAGAAGGAGGAGGCGCAGCAGGAGCGCCGGGGGGCGGAAGACGGTGCCTCAGTGCCTCTCTCCTTCTGACATTGTTAAAGAAAACACAACAAATTTATAAGTATGTAGATAATTACATGTAGATAATGTCCTCAAGTTCTGTATAACCACTTTTCCCTCTCTCTGTGTTTGTTTCTCGTTCGTCGTTGTGTGTGTGTTTGTGTGCATCTGTCTCTTTCAAACAGGTGCCGGTCCTCACCTCTGCAGTGCTGCCGTCTCCTGTAGCGCTGCATGGTTCTAAGCTAAGTTTCCTTTCCTTTTTCTGTTCTCTCAGATTTTGTCCTCAGGTTTGAAGTGTCTGTGTTGTGCAGCTGGTCTGGTCTGTCTCTAGACAGTTCAGGCTTCACCCACTAGTTAAATGGTGGAGGCTCACAGCGACATACTCAACACACAAGTTTCTGAACTCTGCATGAGGGTTTCTCCGACGAAGTGAGGGCCGTGAGGCACAGCTCCCCGTCCCCCGGTGACCCTGCTAGGTCCACCTTCTTAGGGAAACCCTCTGCAGAGGAGCTGACAGAGCCAGGAACTTGTGAGTTGCGTGTGTCCACTCAGGCATCATTCATGCTTGTTCTGCAGGCAGTTCCTGTCAGAAGGAGGAGGCGCAGCAGGAGCGCCGGGGGGCGGAAGACGGTGCCTCAGTGCCTCTCTCCTTCTGACATTGTTAAAGAAAACACAACAAATTTATAAGTATGTAGATAATTACATGTAGATAATGTCCTCAAGTTCTGTATAACCACTTTTCCCTCTCTCTGTGTTTGTTTCTCGTTCGTCGTTGTGTGTGTGTTTGTGTGCATCTGTCTCTTTCAAACAGGTGCCGGTCCTCACCTCTGCAGTGCTGCCGTCTCCTGTAGCGCTGCATGGTTCTAAGCTAAGTTTCCTTTCCTTTTTCTGTTCTCTCAGATTTTGTCCTCAGGTTTGAAGTGTCTGTGTTGTGCAGCTGGTCTGGTCTGTCTCTAGACAGTTCAGGCTTCACCCACTAGTTAAATGGTGGAGGCTCACAGCGACATACTCAACACACAAGTTTCTGAACTCTGCATGAGGGTTTCTCCGACGAAGTGAGGGCCGTGAGGCACAGCTCCCCGTCCCCCGGTGACCCTGCTAGGTCCACCTTCTTAGGGAAACCCTCTGCAGAGGAGCTGACAGAGCCAGGAACTTGTGAGTTGCGTGTGTCCACTCAGGCATCATTCATGCTTGTTCTGCAGGCAGTTCCTGTCAGAAGGAGGAGGCGCAGCAGGAGCGCCGGGGGGCGGAAGACGGTGCCTCAGTGCCTCTCTCCTTCTGACATTGTTAAAGAAAACACAACAAATTTATAAGTATGTAGATAATTACATGTAGATAATGTCCTCAAGTTCTGTATAACCACTTTTCCCTCTCTCTGTGTTTGTTTCTCGTTCGTCGTTGTGTGTGTGTTTGTGTGCATCTGTCTCTTTCAAACAGGTGCCGGTCCTCACCTCTGCAGTGCTGCCGTCTCCTGTAGCGCTGCATGGTTCTAAGCTAAGTTTCCTTTCCTTTTTCTGTTCTCTCAGATTTTGTCCTCAGGTTTGAAGTGTCTGTGTTGTGCAGCTGGTCTGGTCTGTCTCTAGACAGTTCAGGCTTCACCCACTAGTTAAATGGTGGAGGCTCACAGCGACATACTCAACACACAAGTTTCTGAACTCTGCATGAGGGTTTCTCCGACGAAGTGAGGGCCGTGAGGCACAGCTCCCCGTCCCCCGGTGACCCTGCTAGGTCCACCTTCTTAGGGAAACCCTCTGCAGAGGAGCTGACAGAGCCAGGAACTTGTGAGTTGCGTGTGTCCACTCAGGCATCATTCATGCTTGTTCTGCAGGCAGTTCCTGTCAGAAGGAGGAGGCGCAGCAGGAGCGCCGGGGGGCGGAAGACGGTGCCTCAGTGCCTCTCTCCTTCTGACATTGTTAAAGAAAACACAACAAATTTATAAGTATGTAGATAATTACATGTAGATAATGTCCTCAAGTTCTGTATAACCACTTTTCCCTCTCTCTGTGTTTGTTTCTCGTTCGTCGTTGTGTGTGTGTTTGTGTGCATCTGTCTCTTTCAAACAGGTGCCGGTCCTCACCTCTGCAGTGCTGCCGTCTCCTGTAGCGCTGCATGGTTCTAAGCTAAGTTTCCTTTCCTTTTTCTGTTCTCTCAGATTTTGTCCTCAGGTTTGAAGTGTCTGTGTTGTGCAGCTGGTCTGGTCTGTCTCTAGACAGTTCAGGCTTCACCCACTAGTTAAATGGTGGAGGCTCACAGCGACATACTCAACACACAAGTTTCTGAACTCTGCATGAGGGTTTCTCCGACGAAGTGAGGGCCGTGAGGCACAGCTCCCCGTCCCCCGGTGACCCTGCTAGGTCCACCTTCTTAGGGAAACCCTCTGCAGAGGAGCTGACAGAGCCAGGAACTTGTGAGTTGCGTGTGTCCACTCAGGCATCATTCATGCTTGTTCTGCAGGCAGTTCCTGTCAGAAGGAGGAGGCGCAGCAGGAGCGCCGGGGGGCGGAAGACGGTGCCTCAGTGCCTCTCTCCTTCTGACATTGTTAAAGAAAACACAACAAATTTATAAGTATGTAGATAATTACATGTAGATAATGTCCTCAAGTTCTGTATAACCACTTTTCCCTCTCTCTGTGTTTGTTTCTCGTTCGTCGTTGTGTGTGTGTTTGTGTGCATCTGTCTCTTTCAAACAGGTGCCGGTCCTCACCTCTGCAGTGCTGCCGTCTCCTGTAGCGCTGCATGGTTCTAAGCTAAGTTTCCTTTCCTTTTTCTGTTCTCTCAGATTTTGTCCTCAGGTTTGAAGTGTCTGTGTTGTGCAGCTGGTCTGGTCTGTCTCTAGACAGTTCAGGCTTCACCCACTAGTTAAATGGTGGAGGCTCACAGCGACATACTCAACACACAAGTTTCTGAACTCTGCATGAGGGTTTCTCCGACGAAGTGAGGGCCGTGAGGCACAGCTCCCCGTCCCCCGGTGACCCTGCTAGGTCCACCTTCTTAGGGAAACCCTCTGCAGAGGAGCTGACAGAGCCAGGAACTTGTGAGTTGCGTGTGTCCACTCAGGCATCATTCATGCTTGTTCTGCAGGCAGTTCCTGTCAGAAGGAGGAGGCGCAGCAGGAGCGCCGGGGGGCGGAAGACGGTGCCTCAGTGCCTCTCTCCTTCTGACATTGTTAAAGAAAACACAACAAATTTATAAGTATGTAGATAATTACATGTAGATAATGTCCTCAAGTTCTGTATAACCACTTTTCCCTCTCTCTGTGTTTGTTTCTCGTTCGTCGTTGTGTGTGTGTTTGTGTGCATCTGTCTCTTTCAAACAGGTGCCGGTCCTCACCTCTGCAGTGCTGCCGTCTCCTGTAGCGCTGCATGGTTCTAAGCTAAGTTTCCTTTCCTTTTTCTGTTCTCTCAGATTTTGTCCTCAGGTTTGAAGTGTCTGTGTTGTGCAGCTGGTCTGGTCTGTCTCTAGACAGTTCAGGCTTCACCCACTAGTTAAATGGTGGAGGCTCACAGCGACATACTCAACACACAAGTTTCTGAACTCTGCATGAGGGTTTCTCCGACGAAGTGAGGGCCGTGAGGCACAGCTCCCCGTCCCCCGGTGACCCTGCTAGGTCCACCTTCTTAGGGAAACCCTCTGCAGAGGAGCTGACAGAGCCAGGAACTTGTGAGTTGCGTGTGTCCACTCAGGCATCATTCATGCTTGTTCTGCAGGCAGTTCCTGTCAGAAGGAGGAGGCGCAGCAGGAGCGCCGGGGGGCGGAAGACGGTGCCTCAGTGCCTCTCTCCTTCTGACATTGTTAAAGAAAACACAACAAATTTATAAGTATGTAGATAATTACATGTAGATAATGTCCTCAAGTTCTGTATAACCACTTTTCCCTCTCTCTGTGTTTGTTTCTCGTTCGTCGTTGTGTGTGTGTTTGTGTGCATCTGTCTCTTTCAAACAGGTGCCGGTCCTCACCTCTGCAGTGCTGCCGTCTCCTGTAGCGCTGCATGGTTCTAAGCTAAGTTTCCTTTCCTTTTTCTGTTCTCTCAGATTTTGTCCTCAGGTTTGAAGTGTCTGTGTTGTGCAGCTGGTCTGGTCTGTCTCTAGACAGTTCAGGCTTCACCCACTAGTTAAATGGTGGAGGCTCACAGCGACATACTCAACACACAAGTTTCTGAACTCTGCATGAGGGTTTCTCCGACGAAGTGAGGGCCGTGAGGCACAGCTCCCCGTCCCCCGGTGACCCTGCTAGGTCCACCTTCTTAGGGAAACCCTCTGCAGAGGAGCTGACAGAGCCAGGAACTTGTGAGTTGCGTGTGTCCACTCAGGCATCATTCATGCTTGTTCTGCAGGCAGTTCCTGTCAGAAGGAGGAGGCGCAGCAGGAGCGCCGGGGGGCGGAAGACGGTGCCTCAGTGCCTCTCTCCTTCTGACATTGTTAAAGAAAACACAACAAATTTATAAGTATGTAGATAATTACATGTAGATAATGTCCTCAAGTTCTGTATAACCACTTTTCCCTCTCTCTGTGTTTGTTTCTCGTTCGTCGTTGTGTGTGTGTTTGTGTGCATCTGTCTCTTTCAAACAGGTGCCGGTCCTCACCTCTGCAGTGCTGCCGTCTCCTGTAGCGCTGCATGGTTCTAAGCTAAGTTTCCTTTCCTTTTTCTGTTCTCTCAGATTTTGTCCTCAGGTTTGAAGTGTCTGTGTTGTGCAGCTGGTCTGGTCTGTCTCTAGACAGTTCAGGCTTCACCCACTAGTTAAATGGTGGAGGCTCACAGCGACATACTCAACACACAAGTTTCTGAACTCTGCATGAGGGTTTCTCCGACGAAGTGAGGGCCGTGAGGCACAGCTCCCCGTCCCCCGGTGACCCTGCTAGGTCCACCTTCTTAGGGAAACCCTCTGCAGAGGAGCTGACAGAGCCAGGAACTTGTGAGTTGCGTGTGTCCACTCAGGCATCATTCATGCTTGTTCTGCAGGCAGTTCCTGTCAGAAGGAGGAGGCGCAGCAGGAGCGCCGGGGGGCGGAAGACGGTGCCTCAGTGCCTCTCTCCTTCTGACATTGTTAAAGAAAACACAACAAATTTATAAGTATGTAGATAATTACATGTAGATAATGTCCTCAAGTTCTGTATAACCACTTTTCCCTCTCTCTGTGTTTGTTTCTCGTTCGTCGTTGTGTGTGTGTTTGTGTGCATCTGTCTCTTTCAAACAGGTGCCGGTCCTCACCTCTGCAGTGCTGCCGTCTCCTGTAGCGCTGCATGGTTCTAAGCTAAGTTTCCTTTCCTTTTTCTGTTCGCTCAGATTTTGTCCTCAGGTTTGAAGTGTCTGTGTTGTGCAGCTGGTCTGGTCTGTCTCTAGACAGTTCAGGCTTCACCCACTAGTTAAATGGTGGAGGCTCACAGCGACATACTCAACACACAAGTTTCTGAACTCTGCATGAGGGTTTCTCCGACGAAGTGAGGGCCGTGAGGCACAGCTCCCCGTCCCCCGGTGACCCTGCTAGGTCCACCTTCTTAGGGAAACCCTCTGCAGAGGAGCTGACAGAGCCAGGAACTTGTGAGTTGCGTGTGTCCACTCAGGCATCATTCATGCTTGTTCTGCAGGCAGTTCCTGTCAGAAGGAGGAGGCGCAGCAGGAGCGCCGGGGGGCGGAAGACGGTGCCTCAGTGCCTCTCTCCTTCTGACATTGTTAAAGAAAACACAACAAATTTATAAGTATGTAGATAATTACATGTAGATAATGTCCTCAAGTTCTGTATAACCACTTTTCCCTCTCTCTGTCTTTGTTTCTCGTTCGTCGTTGTGTGTGTGTTTGTGTGCATCTGTCTCTTTCAAACAGGTGCCGGTCCTCACCTCTGCAGTGCTGCCGTCTCCTGTAGCGCTGCATGGTTCTAAGCTAAGTTTCCTTTCCTTTTTCTGTTCTCTCAGATTTTGTCCTCAGGTTTGAAGTGTCTGTGTTGTGCAGCTGGTCTGGTCTGTCTCTAGACAGTTCAGGCTTCACCCACTAGTTAAATGGTGGAGGCTCACAGCGACATACTCAACACACAAGTTTCTGAACTCTGCATGAGGGTTTCTCCGACGAAGTGAGGGCCGTGAGGCACAGCTCCCCGTCCCCCGGTGACCCTGCTAGGTCCACCTTCTTAGGGAAACCCTCTGCAGAGGAGCTGACAGAGCCAGGAACTTGTGAGTTGCGTGTGTCCACTCAGGCATCATTCATGCTTGTTCTGCAGGCAGTTCCTGTCAGAAGGAGGAGGCGCAGCAGGAGCGCCGGGGGGCGGAAGACGGTGCCTCAGTGCCTCTCTCCTTCTGACATTGTTAAAGAAAACACAACAAATTTATAAGTATGTAGATAATTACATGTAGATAATGTCCTCAAGTTCTGTATAACCACTTTTCCCTCTCTCTGTGTTTGTTTCTCGTTCGTCGTTGTGTGTGTGTTTGTGTGCATCTGTCTCTTTCAAACAGGTGCCGGTCCTCACCTCTGCAGTGCTGCCGTCTCCTGTAGCGCTGCATGGTTCTAAGCTAAGTTTCCTTTCCTTTTTCTGTTCTCTCAGATTTTGTCCTCAGGTTTGAAGTGTCTGTGTTGTGCAGCTGGTCTGGTCTGTCTCTAGACAGTTCAGGCTTCACCCACTAGTTAAATGGTGGAGGCTCACAGCGACATACTCAACACACAAGTTTCTGAACTCTGCATGAGGGTTTCTCCGACGAAGTGAGGGCCGTGAGGCACAGCTCCCCGTCCCCCGGTGACCCTGCTAGGTCCACCTTCTTAGGGAAACCCTCTGCAGAGGAGCTGACAGAGCCAGGAACTTGTGAGTTGCGTGTGTCCACTCAGGCATCATTCATGCTTGTTCTGCAGGCAGTTCCTGTCAGAAGGAGGAGGCGCAGCAGGAGCGCCGGGGGGCGGAAGACGGTGCCTCAGTGCCTCTCTCCTTCTGACATTGTTAAAGAAAACACAACAAATTTATAAGTATGTAGATAATTACATGTAGATAATGTCCTCAAGTTCTGTATAACCACTTTTCCCTCTCTCTGTGTTTGTTTCTCGTTCGTCGTTGTGTGTGTGTTTGTGTGCATCTGTCTCTTTCAAACAGGTGCCGGTCCTCACCTCTGCAGTGCTGCCGTCTCCTGTAGCGCTGCATGGTTCTAAGCTAAGTTTCCTTTCCTTTTTCTGTTCTCTCAGATTTTGTCCTCAGGTTTGAAGTGTCTGTGTTGTGCAGCTGGTCTGGTCTGTCTCTAGACAGTTCAGGCTTCACCCACTAGTTAAATGGTGGAGGCTCACAGCGACATACTCAACACACAAGTTTCTGAACTCTGCATGAGGGTTTCTCCGACGAAGTGAGGGCCGTGAGGCACAGCTCCCCGTCCCCCGGTGACCCTGCTAGGTCCACCTTCTTAGGGAAACCCTCTGCAGAGGAGCTGACAGAGCCAGGAACTTGTGAGTTGCGTGTGTCCACTCAGGCATCATTCATGCTTGTTCTGCAGGCAGTTCCTGTCAGAAGGAGGAGGCGCAGCAGGAGCGCCGGGGGGCGGAAGACGGTGCCTCAGTGCCTCTCTCCTTCTGACATTGTTAAAGAAAACACAACAAATTTATAAGTATGTAGATAATTACATGTAGATAATGTCCTCAAGTTCTGTATAACCACTTTTCCCTCTCTCTGTCTTTGTTTCTCGTTCGTCGTTGTGTGTGTGTTTGTGTGCATCTGTCTCTTTCAAACAGGTGCCGGTCCTCACCTCTGCAGTGCTGCCGTCTCCTGTAGCGCTGCATGGTTCTAAGCTAAGTTTCCTTTCCTTTTTCTGTTCTCTCAGATTTTGTCCTCAGGTTTGAAGTGTCTGTGTTGTGCAGCTGGTCTGGTCTGTCTCTAGACAGTTCAGGCTTCACCCACTAGTTAAATGGTGGAGGCTCACAGCGACATACTCAACACACAAGTTTCTGAACTCTGCATGAGGGTTTCTCCGACGAAGTGAGGGCCGTGAGGCACAGCTCCCCGTCCCCCGGTGACCCTGCTAGGTCCACCTTCTTAGGGAAACCCTCTGCAGAGGAGCTGACAGAGCCAGGAACTTGTGAGTTGCGTGTGTCCACTCAGGCATCATTCATGCTTGTTCTGCAGGCAGTTCCTGTCAGAAGGAGGAGGCGCAGCAGGAGCGCCGGGGGGCGGAAGACGGTGCCTCAGTGCCTCTCTCCTTCTGACATTGTTAAAGAAAACACAACAAATTTATAAGTATGTAGATAATTACATGTAGATAATGTCCTCAAGTTCTGTATAACCACTTTTCCCTCTCTCTGTGTTTGTTTCTCGTTCGTCGTTGTGTGTGTGTTTGTGTGCATCTGTCTCTTTCAAACAGGTGCCGGTCCTCACCTCTGCAGTGCTGCCGTCTCCTGTAGCGCTGCATGGTTCTAAGCTAAGTTTCCTTTCCTTTTTCTGTTCTCTCAGATTTTGTCCTCAGGTTTGAAGTGTCTGTGTTGTGCAGCTGGTCTGGTCTGTCTCTAGACAGTTCAGGCTTCACCCACTAGTTAAATGGTGGAGGCTCACAGCGACATACTCAACACACAAGTTTCTGAACTCTGCATGAGGGTTTCTCCGACGAAGTGAGGGCCGTGAGGCACAGCTCCCCGTCCCCCGGTGACCCTGCTAGGTCCACCTTCTTAGGGAAACCCTCTGCAGAGGAGCTGACAGAGCCAGGAACTTGTGAGTTGCGTGTGTCCACTCAGGCATCATTCATGCTTGTTCTGCAGGCAGTTCCTGTCAGAAGGAGGAGGCGCAGCAGGAGCGCCGGGGGGCGGAAGACGGTGCCTCAGTGCCTCTCTCCTTCTGACATTGTTAAAGAAAACACAACAAATTTATAAGTATGTAGATAATTACATGTAGATAATGTCCTCAAGTTCTGTATAACCACTTTTCCCTCTCTCTGTGTTTGTTTCTCGTTCGTCGTTGTGTGTGTGTTTGTGTGCATCTGTCTCTTTCAAACAGGTGCCGGTCCTCACCTCTGCAGTGCTGCCGTCTCCTGTAGCGCTGCATGGTTCTAAGCTAAGTTTCCTTTCCTTTTTCTGTTCTCTCAGATTTTGTCCTCAGGTTTGAAGTGTCTGTGTTGTGCAGCTGGTCTGGTCTGTCTCTAGACAGTTCAGGCTTCACCCACTAGTTAAATGGTGGAGGCTCACAGCGACATACTCAACACACAAGTTTCTGAACTCTGCATGAGGGTTTCTCCGACGAAGTGAGGGCCGTGAGGCACAGCTCCCCGTCCCCCGGTGACCCTGCTAGGTCCACCTTCTTAGGGAAACCCTCTGCAGAGGAGCTGACAGAGCCAGGAACTTGTGAGTTGCGTGTGTCCACTCAGGCATCATTCATGCTTGTTCTGCAGGCAGTTCCTGTCAGAAGGAGGAGGCGCAGCAGGAGCGCCGGGGGGCGGAAGACGGTGCCTCAGTGCCTCTCTCCTTCTGACATTGTTAAAGAAAACACAACAAATTTATAAGTATGTAGATAATTACATGTAGATAATGTCCTCAAGTTCTGTATAACCACTTTTCCCTCTCTCTGTCTTTGTTTCTCGTTCGTCGTTGTGTGTGTGTTTGTGTGCATCTGTCTCTTTCAAACAGGTGCCGGTCCTCACCTCTGCAGTGCTGCCGTCTCCTGTAGCGCTGCATGGTTCTAAGCTAAGTTTCCTTTCCTTTTTCTGTTCTCTCAGATTTTGTCCTCAGGTTTGAAGTGTCTGTGTTGTGCAGCTGGTCTGGTCTGTCTCTAGACAGTTCAGGCTTCACCCACTAGTTAAATGGTGGAGGCTCACAGCGACATACTCAACACACAAGTTTCTGAACTCTGCATGAGGGTTTCTCCGACGAAGTGAGGGCCGTGAGGCACAGCTCCCCGTCCCCCGGTGACCCTGCTAGGTCCACCTTCTTAGGGAAACCCTCTGCAGAGGAGCTGACAGAGCCAGGAACTTGTGAGTTGCGTGTGTCCACTCAGGCATCATTCATGCTTGTTCTGCAGGCAGTTCCTGTCAGAAGGAGGAGGCGCAGCAGGAGCGCCGGGGGGCGGAAGACGGTGCCTCAGTGCCTCTCTCCTTCTGACATTGTTAAAGAAAACACAACAAATTTATAAGTATGTAGATAATTACATGTAGATAATGTCCTCAAGTTCTGTATAACCACTTTTCCCTCTCTCTGTCTTTGTTTCTCGTTCGTCGTTGTGTGTGTGTTTGTGTGCATCTGTCTCTTTCAAACAGGTGCCGGTCCTCACCTCTGCAGTGCTGCCGTCTCCTGTAGCGCTGCATGGTTCTAAGCTAAGTTTCCTTTCCTTTTTCTGTTCTCTCAGATTTTGTCCTCAGGTTTGAAGTGTCTGTGTTGTGCAGCTGGTCTGGTCTGTCTCTAGACAGTTCAGGCTTCACCCACTAGTTAAATGGTGGAGGCTCACAGCGACATACTCAACACACAAGTTTCTGAACTCTGCATGAGGGTTTCTCCGACGAAGTGAGGGCCGTGAGGCACAGCTCCCCGTCCCCCGGTGACCCTGCTAGGTCCACCTTCTTAGGGAAACCCTCTGCAGAGGAGCTGACAGAGCCAGGAACTTGTGAGTTGCGTGTGTCCACTCAGGCATCATTCATGCTTGTTCTGCAGGCAGTTCCTGTCAGAAGGAGGAGGCGCAGCAGGAGCGCCGGGGGGCGGAAGACGGTGCCTCAGTGCCTCTCTCCTTCTGACATTGTTAAAGAAAACACAACAAATTTATAAGTATGTAGATAATTACATGTAGATAATGTCCTCAAGTTCTGTATAACCACTTTTCCCTCTCTCTGTGTTTGTTTCTCGTTCGTCGTTGTGTGTGTGTTTGTGTGCATCTGTCTCTTTCAAACAGGTGCCGGTCCTCACCTCTGCAGTGCTGCCGTCTCCTGTAGCGCTGCATGGTTCTAAGCTAAGTTTCCTTTCCTTTTTCTGTTCTCTCAGATTTTGTCCTCAGGTTTGAAGTGTCTGTGTTGTGCAGCTGGTCTGGTCTGTCTCTAGACAGTTCAGGCTTCACCCACTAGTTAAATGGTGGAGGCTCACAGCGACATACTCAACACACAAGTTTCTGAACTCTGCATGAGGGTTTCTCCGACGAAGTGAGGGCCGTGAGGCACAGCTCCCCGTCCCCCGGTGACCCTGCTAGGTCCACCTTCTTAGGGAAACCCTCTGCAGAGGAGCTGACAGAGCCAGGAACTTGTGAGTTGCGTGTGTCCACTCAGGCATCATTCATGCTTGTTCTGCAGGCAGTTCCTGTCAGAAGGAGGAGGCGCAGCAGGAGCGCCGGGGGGCGGAAGACGGTGCCTCAGTGCCTCTCTCCTTCTGACATTGTTAAAGAAAACACAACAAATTTATAAGTATGTAGATAATTACATGTAGATAATGTCCTCAAGTTCTGTATAACCACTTTTCCCTCTCTCTGTGTTTGTTTCTCGTTCGTCGTTGTGTGTGTGTTTGTGTGCATCTGTCTCTTTCAAACAGGTGCCGGTCCTCACCTCTGCAGTGCTGCCGTCTCCTGTAGCGCTGCATGGTTCTAAGCTAAGTTTCCTTTCCTTTTTCTGTTCTCTCAGATTTTGTCCTCAGGTTTGAAGTGTCTGTGTTGTGCAGCTGGTCTGGTCTGTCTCTAGACAGTTCAGGCTTCACCCACTAGTTAAATGGTGGAGGCTCACAGCGACATACTCAACACACAAGTTTCTGAACTCTGCATGAGGGTTTCTCCGACGAAGTGAGGGCCGTGAGGCACAGCTCCCCGTCCCCCGGTGACCCTGCTAGGTCCACCTTCTTAGGGAAACCCTCTGCAGAGGAGCTGACAGAGCCAGGAACTTGTGAGTTGCGTGTGTCCACTCAGGCATCATTCATGCTTGTTCTGCAGGCAGTTCCTGTCAGAAGGAGGAGGCGCAGCAGGAGCGCCGGGGGGCGGAAGACGGTGCCTCAGTGCCTCTCTCCTTCTGACATTGTTAAAGAAAACACAACAAATTTATAAGTATGTAGATAATTACATGTAGATAATGTCCTCAAGTTCTGTATAACCACTTTTCCCTCTCTCTGTGTTTGTTTCTCGTTCGTCGTTGTGTGTGTGTTTGTGTGCATCTGTCTCTTTCAAACAGGTGCCGGTCCTCACCTCTGCAGTGCTGCCGTCTCCTGTAGCGCTGCATGGTTCTAAGCTAAGTTTCCTTTCCTTTTTCTGTTCTCTCAGATTTTGTCCTCAGGTTTGAAGTGTCTGTGTTGTGCAGCTGGTCTGGTCTGTCTCTAGACAGTTCAGGCTTCACCCACTAGTTAAATGGTGGAGGCTCACAGCGACATACTCAACACACAAGTTTCTGAACTCTGCATGAGGGTTTCTCCGACGAAGTGAGGGCCGTGAGGCACAGCTCCCCGTCCCCCGGTGACCCTGCTAGGTCCACCTTCTTAGGGAAACCCTCTGCAGAGGAGCTGACAGAGCCAGGAACTTGTGAGTTGCGTGTGTCCACTCAGGCATCATTCATGCTTGTTCTGCAGGCAGTTCCTGTCAGAAGGAGGAGGCGCAGCAGGAGCGCCGGGGGGCGGAAGACGGTGCCTCAGTGCCTCTCTCCTTCTGACATTGTTAAAGAAAACACAACAAATTTATAAGTATGTAGATAATTACATGTAGATAATGTCCTCAAGTTCTGTATAACCACTTTTCCCTCTCTCTGTCTTTGTTTCTCGTTCGTCGTTGTGTGTGTGTTTGTGTGCATCTGTCTCTTTCAAACAGGTGCCGGTCCTCACCTCTGCAGTGCTGCCGTCTCCTGTAGCGCTGCATGGTTCTAAGCTAAGTTTCCTTTCCTTTTTCTGTTCTCTCAGATTTTGTCCTCAGGTTTGAAGTGTCTGTGTTGTGCAGCTGGTCTGGTCTGTCTCTAGACAGTTCAGGCTTCACCCACTAGTTAAATGGTGGAGGCTCACAGCGACATACTCAACACACAAGTTTCTGAACTCTGCATGAGGGTTTCTCCGACGAAGTGAGGGCCGTGAGGCACAGCTCCCCGTCCCCCGGTGACCCTGCTAGGTCCACCTTCTTAGGGAAACCCTCTGCAGAGGAGCTGACAGAGCCAGGAACTTGTGAGTTGCGTGTGTCCACTCAGGCATCATTCATGCTTGTTCTGCAGGCAGTTCCTGTCAGAAGGAGGAGGCGCAGCAGGAGCGCCGGGGGGCGGAAGACGGTGCCTCAGTGCCTCTCTCCTTCTGACATTGTTAAAGAAAACACAACAAATTTATAAGTATGTAGATAATTACATGTAGATAATGTCCTCAAGTTCTGTATAACCACTTTTCCCTCTCTCTGTCTTTGTTTCTCGTTCGTCGTTGTGTGTGTGTTTGTGTGCATCTGTCTCTTTCAAACAGGTGCCGGTCCTCACCTCTGCAGTGCTGCCGTCTCCTGTAGCGCTGCATGGTTCTAAGCTAAGTTTCCTTTCCTTTTTCTGTTCTCTCAGATTTTGTCCTCAGGTTTGAAGTGTCTGTGTTGTGCAGCTGGTCTGGTCTGTCTCTAGACAGTTCAGGCTTCACCCACTAGTTAAATGGTGGAGGCTCACAGCGACATACTCAACACACAAGTTTCTGAACTCTGCATGAGGGTTTCTCCGACGAAGTGAGGGCCGTGAGGCACAGCTCCCCGTCCCCCGGTGACCCTGCTAGGTCCACCTTCTTAGGGAAACCCTCTGCAGAGGAGCTGACAGAGCCAGGAACTTGTGAGTTGCGTGTGTCCACTCAGGCATCATTCATGCTTGTTCTGCAGGCAGTTCCTGTCAGAAGGAGGAGGCGCAGCAGGAGCGCCGGGGGGCGGAAGACGGTGCCTCAGTGCCTCTCTCCTTCTGACATTGTTAAAGAAAACACAACAAATTTATAAGTATGTAGATAATTACATGTAGATAATGTCCTCAAGTTCTGTATAACCACTTTTCCCTCTCTCTGTCTTTGTTTCTCGTTCGTCGTTGTGTGTGTGTTTGTGTGCATCTGTCTCTTTCAAACAGGTGCCGGTCCTCACCTCTGCAGTGCTGCCGTCTCCTGTAGCGCTGCATGGTTCTAAGCTAAGTTTCCTTTCCTTTTTCTGTTCTCTCAGATTTTGTCCTCAGGTTTGAAGTGTCTGTGTTGTGCAGCTGGTCTGGTCTGTCTCTAGACAGTTCAGGCTTCACCCACTAGTTAAATGGTGGAGGCTCACAGCGACATACTCAACACACAAGTTTCTGAACTCTGCATGAGGGTTTCTCCGACGAAGTGAGGGCCGTGAGGCACAGCTCCCCGTCCCCCGGTGACCCTGCTAGGTCCACCTTCTTAGGGAAACCCTCTGCAGAGGAGCTGACAGAGCCAGGAACTTGTGAGTTGCGTGTGTCCACTCAGGCATCATTCATGCTTGTTCTGCAGGCAGTTCCTGTCAGAAGGAGGAGGCGCAGCAGGAGCGCCGGGGGGCGGAAGACGGTGCCTCAGTGCCTCTCTCCTTCTGACATTGTTAAAGAAAACACAACAAATTTATAAGTATGTAGATAATTACATGTAGATAATGTCCTCAAGTTCTGTATAACCACTTTTCCCTCTCTCTGTCTTTGTTTCTCGTTCGTCGTTGTGTGTGTGTTTGTGTGCATCTGTCTCTTTCAAACAGGTGCCGGTCCTCACCTCTGCAGTGCTGCCGTCTCCTGTAGCGCTGCATGGTTCTAAGCTAAGTTTCCTTTCCTTTTTCTGTTCTCTCAGATTTTGTCCTCAGGTTTGAAGTGTCTGTGTTGTGCAGCTGGTCTGGTCTGTCTCTAGACAGTTCAGGCTTCACCCACTAGTTAAATGGTGGAGGCTCACAGCGACATACTCAACACACAAGTTTCTGAACTCTGCATGAGGGTTTCTCCGACGAAGTGAGGGCCGTGAGGCACAGCTCCCCGTCCCCCGGTGACCCTGCTAGGTCCACCTTCTTAGGGAAACCCTCTGCAGAGGAGCTGACAGAGCCAGGAACTTGTGAGTTGCGTGTGTCCACTCAGGCATCATTCATGCTTGTTCTGCAGGCAGTTCCTGTCAGAAGGAGGAGGCGCAGCAGGAGCGCCGGGGGGCGGAAGACGGTGCCTCAGTGCCTCTCTCCTTCTGACATTGTTAAAGAAAACACAACAAATTTATAAGTATGTAGATAATTACATGTAGATAATGTCCTCAAGTTCTGTATAACCACTTTTCCCTCTCTCTGTCTTTGTTTCTCGTTCGTCGTTGTGTGTGTGTTTGTGTGCATCTGTCTCTTTCAAACAGGTGCCGGTCCTCACCTCTGCAGTGCTGCCGTCTCCTGTAGCGCTGCATGGTTCTAAGCTAAGTTTCCTTTCCTTTTTCTGTTCTCTCAGATTTTGTCCTCAGGTTTGAAGTGTCTGTGTTGTGCAGCTGGTCTGGTCTGTCTCTAGACAGTTCAGGCTTCACCCACTAGTTAAATGGTGGAGGCTCACAGCGACATACTCAACACACAAGTTTCTGAACTCTGCATGAGGGTTTCTCCGACGAAGTGAGGGCCGTGAGGCACAGCTCCCCGTCCCCCGGTGACCCTGCTAGGTCCACCTTCTTAGGGAAACCCTCTGCAGAGGAGCTGACAGAGCCAGGAACTTGTGAGTTGCGTGTGTCCACTCAGGCATCATTCATGCTTGTTCTGCAGGCAGTTCCTGTCAGAAGGAGGAGGCGCAGCAGGAGCGCCGGGGGGCGGAAGACGGTGCCTCAGTGCCTCTCTCCTTCTGACATTGTTAAAGAAAACACAACAAATTTATAAGTATGTAGATAATTACATGTAGATAATGTCCTCAAGTTCTGTATAACCACTTTTCCCTCTCTCTGTCTTTGTTTCTCGTTCGTCGTTGTGTGTGTGTTTGTGTGCATCTGTCTCTTTCAAACAGGTGCCGGTCCTCACCTCTGCAGTGCTGCCGTCTCCTGTAGCGCTGCATGGTTCTAAGCTAAGTTTCCTTTCCTTTTTCTGTTCTCTCAGATTTTGTCCTCAGGTTTGAAGTGTCTGTGTTGTGCAGCTGGTCTGGTCTGTCTCTAGACAGTTCAGGCTTCACCCACTAGTTAAATGGTGGAGGCTCACAGCGACATACTCAACACACAAGTTTCTGAACTCTGCATGAGGGTTTCTCCGACGAAGTGAGGGCCGTGAGGCACAGCTCCCCGTCCCCCGGTGACCCTGCTAGGTCCACCTTCTTAGGGAAACCCTCTGCAGAGGAGCTGACAGAGCCAGGAACTTGTGAGTTGCGTGTGTCCACTCAGGCATCATTCATGCTTGTTCTGCAGGCAGTTCCTGTCAGAAGGAGGAGGCGCAGCAGGAGCGCCGGGGGGCGGAAGACGGTGCCTCAGTGCCTCTCTCCTTCTGACATTGTTAAAGAAAACACAACAAATTTATAAGTATGTAGATAATTACATGTAGATAATGTCCTCAAGTTCTGTATAACCACTTTTCCCTCTCTCTGTGTTTGTTTCTCGTTCGTCGTTGTGTGTGTGTTTGTGTGCATCTGTCTCTTTCAAACAGGTGCCGGTCCTCACCTCTGCAGTGCTGCCGTCTCCTGTAGCGCTGCATGGTTCTAAGCTAAGTTTCCTTTCCTTTTTCTGTTCTCTCAGATTTTGTCCTCAGGTTTGAAGTGTCTGTGTTGTGCAGCTGGTCTGGTCTGTCTCTAGACAGTTCAGGCTTCACCCACTAGTTAAATGGTGGAGGCTCACAGCGACATACTCAACACACAAGTTTCTGAACTCTGCATGAGGGTTTCTCCGACGAAGTGAGGGCCGTGAGGCACAGCTCCCCGTCCCCCGGTGACCCTGCTAGGTCCACCTTCTTAGGGAAACCCTCTGCAGAGGAGCTGACAGAGCCAGGAACTTGTGAGTTGCGTGTGTCCACTCAGGCATCATTCATGCTTGTTCTGCAGGCAGTTCCTGTCAGAAGGAGGAGGCGCAGCAGGAGCGCCGGGGGGCGGAAGACGGTGCCTCAGTGCCTCTCTCCTTCTGACATTGTTAAAGAAAACACAACAAATTTATAAGTATGTAGATAATTACATGTAGATAATGTCCTCAAGTTCTGTATAACCACTTTTCCCTCTCTCTGTCTTTGTTTCTCGTTCGTCGTTGTGTGTGTGTTTGTGTGCATCTGTCTCTTTCAAACAGGTGCCGGTCCTCACCTCTGCAGTGCTGCCGTCTCCTGTAGCGCTGCATGGTTCTAAGCTAAGTTTCCTTTCCTTTTTCTGTTCTCTCAGATTTTGTCCTCAGGTTTGAAGTGTCTGTGTTGTGCAGCTGGTCTGGTCTGTCTCTAGACAGTTCAGGCTTCACCCACTAGTTAAATGGTGGAGGCTCACAGCGACATACTCAACACACAAGTTTCTGAACTCTGCATGAGGGTTTCTCCGACGAAGTGAGGGCCGTGAGGCACAGCTCCCCGTCCCCCGGTGACCCTGCTAGGTCCACCTTCTTAGGGAAACCCTCTGCAGAGGAGCTGACAGAGCCAGGAACTTGTGAGTTGCGTGTGTCCACTCAGGCATCATTCATGCTTGTTCTGCAGGCAGTTCCTGTCAGAAGGAGGAGGCGCAGCAGGAGCGCCGGGGGGCGGAAGACGGTGCCTCAGTGCCTCTCTCCTTCTGACATTGTTAAAGAAAACACAACAAATTTATAAGTATGTAGATAATTACATGTAGATAATGTCCTCAAGTTCTGTATAACCACTTTTCCCTCTCTCTGTCTTTGTTTCTCGTTCGTCGTTGTGTGTGTGTTTGTGTGCATCTGTCTCTTTCAAACAGGTGCCGGTCCTCACCTCTGCAGTGCTGCCGTCTCCTGTAGCGCTGCATGGTTCTAAGCTAAGTTTCCTTTCCTTTTTCTGTTCTCTCAGATTTTGTCCTCAGGTTTGAAGTGTCTGTGTTGTGCAGCTGGTCTGGTCTGTCTCTAGACAGTTCAGGCTTCACCCACTAGTTAAATGGTGGAGGCTCACAGCGACATACTCAACACACAAGTTTCTGAACTCTGCATGAGGGTTTCTCCGACGAAGTGAGGGCCGTGAGGCACAGCTCCCCGTCCCCCGGTGACCCTGCTAGGTCCACCTTCTTAGGGAAACCCTCTGCAGAGGAGCTGACAGAGCCAGGAACTTGTGAGTTGCGTGTGTCCACTCAGGCATCATTCATGCTTGTTCTGCAGGCAGTTCCTGTCAGAAGGAGGAGGCGCAGCAGGAGCGCCGGGGGGCGGAAGACGGTGCCTCAGTGCCTCTCTCCTTCTGACATTGTTAAAGAAAACACAACAAATTTATAAGTATGTAGATAATTACATGTAGATAATGTCCTCAAGTTCTGTATAACCACTTTTCCCTCTCTCTGTGTTTGTTTCTCGTTCGTCGTTGTGTGTGTGTTTGTGTGCATCTGTCTCTTTCAAACAGGTGCCGGTCCTCACCTCTGCAGTGCTGCCGTCTCCTGTAGCGCTGCATGGTTCTAAGCTAAGTTTCCTTTCCTTTTTCTGTTCTCTCAGATTTTGTCCTCAGGTTTGAAGTGTCTGTGTTGTGCAGCTGGTCTGGTCTGTCTCTAGACAGTTCAGGCTTCACCCACTAGTTAAATGGTGGAGGCTCACAGCGACATACTCAACACACAAGTTTCTGAACTCTGCATGAGGGTTTCTCCGACGAAGTGAGGGCCGTGAGGCACAGCTCCCCGTCCCCCGGTGACCCTGCTAGGTCCACCTTCTTAGGGAAACCCTCTGCAGAGGAGCTGACAGAGCCAGGAACTTGTGAGTTGCGTGTGTCCACTCAGGCATCATTCATGCTTGTTCTGCAGGCAGTTCCTGTCAGAAGGAGGAGGCGCAGCAGGAGCGCCGGGGGGCGGAAGACGGTGCCTCAGTGCCTCTCTCCTTCTGACATTGTTAAAGAAAACACAACAAATTTATAAGTATGTAGATAATTACATGTAGATAATGTCCTCAAGTTCTGTATAACCACTTTTCCCTCTCTCTGTCTTTGTTTCTCGTTCGTCGTTGTGTGTGTGTTTGTGTGCATCTGTCTCTTTCAAACAGGTGCCGGTCCTCACCTCTGCAGTGCTGCCGTCTCCTGTAGCGCTGCATGGTTCTAAGCTAAGTTTCCTTTCCTTTTTCTGTTCTCTCAGATTTTGTCCTCAGGTTTGAAGTGTCTGTGTTGTGCAGCTGGTCTGGTCTGTCTCTAGACAGTTCAGGCTTCACCCACTAGTTAAATGGTGGAGGCTCACAGCGACATACTCAACACACAAGTTTCTGAACTCTGCATGAGGGTTTCTCCGACGAAGTGAGGGCCGTGAGGCACAGCTCCCCGTCCCCCGGTGACCCTGCTAGGTCCACCTTCTTAGGGAAACCCTCTGCAGAGGAGCTGACAGAGCCAGGAACTTGTGAGTTGCGTGTGTCCACTCAGGCATCATTCATGCTTGTTCTGCAGGCAGTTCCTGTCAGAAGGAGGAGGCGCAGCAGGAGCGCCGGGGGGCGGAAGACGGTGCCTCAGTGCCTCTCTCCTTCTGACATTGTTAAAGAAAACACAACAAATTTATAAGTATGTAGATAATTACATGTAGATAATGTCCTCAAGTTCTGTATAACCACTTTTCCCTCTCTCTGTGTTTGTTTCTCGTTCGTCGTTGTGTGTGTGTTTGTGTGCATCTGTCTCTTTCAAACAGGTGCCGGTCCTCACCTCTGCAGTGCTGCCGTCTCCTGTAGCGCTGCATGGTTCTAAGCTAAGTTTCCTTTCCTTTTTCTGTTCTCTCAGATTTTGTCCTCAGGTTTGAAGTGTCTGTGTTGTGCAGCTGGTCTGGTCTGTCTCTAGACAGTTCAGGCTTCACCCACTAGTTAAATGGTGGAGGCTCACAGCGACATACTCAACACACAAGTTTCTGAACTCTGCATGAGGGTTTCTCCGACGAAGTGAGGGCCGTGAGGCACAGCTCCCCGTCCCCCGGTGACCCTGCTAGGTCCACCTTCTTAGGGAAACCCTCTGCAGAGGAGCTGACAGAGCCAGGAACTTGTGAGTTGCGTGTGTCCACTCAGGCATCATTCATGCTTGTTCTGCAGGCAGTTCCTGTCAGAAGGAGGAGGCGCAGCAGGAGCGCCGGGGGGCGGAAGACGGTGCCTCAGTGCCTCTCTCCTTCTGACATTGTTAAAGAAAACACAACAAATTTATAAGTATGTAGATAATTACATGTAGATAATGTCCTCAAGTTCTGTATAACCACTTTTCCCTCTCTCTGTGTTTGTTTCTCGTTCGTCGTTGTGTGTGTGTTTGTGTGCATCTGTCTCTTTCAAACAGGTGCCGGTCCTCACCTCTGCAGTGCTGCCGTCTCCTGTAGCGCTGCATGGTTCTAAGCTAAGTTTCCTTTCCTTTTTCTGTTCTCTCAGATTTTGTCCTCAGGTTTGAAGTGTCTGTGTTGTGCAGCTGGTCTGGTCTGTCTCTAGACAGTTCAGGCTTCACCCACTAGTTAAATGGTGGAGGCTCACAGCGACATACTCAACACACAAGTTTCTGAACTCTGCATGAGGGTTTCTCCGACGAAGTGAGGGCCGTGAGGCACAGCTCCCCGTCCCCCGGTGACCCTGCTAGGTCCACCTTCTTAGGGAAACCCTCTGCAGAGGAGCTGACAGAGCCAGGAACTTGTGAGTTGCGTGTGTCCACTCAGGCATCATTCATGCTTGTTCTGCAGGCAGTTCCTGTCAGAAGGAGGAGGCGCAGCAGGAGCGCCGGGGGGCGGAAGACGGTGCCTCAGTGCCTCTCTCCTTCTGACATTGTTAAAGAAAACACAACAAATTTATAAGTATGTAGATAATTACATGTAGATAATGTCCTCAAGTTCTGTATAACCACTTTTCCCTCTCTCTGTGTTTGTTTCTCGTTCGTCGTTGTGTGTGTGTTTGTGTGCATCTGTCTCTTTCAAACAGGTGCCGGTCCTCACCTCTGCAGTGCTGCCGTCTCCTGTAGCGCTGCATGGTTCTAAGCTAAGTTTCCTTTCCTTTTTCTGTTCTCTCAGATTTTGTCCTCAGGTTTGAAGTGTCTGTGTTGTGCAGCTGGTCTGGTCTGTCTCTAGACAGTTCAGGCTTCACCCACTAGTTAAATGGTGGAGGCTCACAGCGACATACTCAACACACAAGTTTCTGAACTCTGCATGAGGGTTTCTCCGACGAAGTGAGGGCCGTGAGGCACAGCTCCCCGTCCCCCGGTGACCCTGCTAGGTCCACCTTCTTAGGGAAACCCTCTGCAGAGGAGCTGACAGAGCCAGGAACTTGTGAGTTGCGTGTGTCCACTCAGGCATCATTCATGCTTGTTCTGCAGGCAGTTCCTGTCAGAAGGAGGAGGCGCAGCAGGAGCGCCGGGGGGCGGAAGACGGTGCCTCAGTGCCTCTCTCCTTCTGACATTGTTAAAGAAAACACAACAAATTTATAAGTATGTAGATAATTACATGTAGATAATGTCCTCAAGTTCTGTATAACCACTTTTCCCTCTCTCTGTCTTTGTTTCTCGTTCGTCGTTGTGTGTGTGTTTGTGTGCATCTGTCTCTTTCAAACAGGTGCCGGTCCTCACCTCTGCAGTGCTGCCGTCTCCTGTAGCGCTGCATGGTTCTAAGCTAAGTTTCCTTTCCTTTTTCTGTTCTCTCAGATTTTGTCCTCAGGTTTGAAGTGTCTGTGTTGTGCAGCTGGTCTGGTCTGTCTCTAGACAGTTCAGGCTTCACCCACTAGTTAAATGGTGGAGGCTCACAGCGACATACTCAACACACAAGTTTCTGAACTCTGCATGAGGGTTTCTCCGACGAAGTGAGGGCCGTGAGGCACAGCTCCCCGTCCCCCGGTGACCCTGCTAGGTCCACCTTCTTAGGGAAACCCTCTGCAGAGGAGCTGACAGAGCCAGGAACTTGTGAGTTGCGTGTGTCCACTCAGGCATCATTCATGCTTGTTCTGCAGGCAGTTCCTGTCAGAAGGAGGAGGCGCAGCAGGAGCGCCGGGGGGCGGAAGACGGTGCCTCAGTGCCTCTCTCCTTCTGACATTGTTAAAGAAAACACAACAAATTTATAAGTATGTAGATAATTACATGTAGATAATGTCCTCAAGTTCTGTATAACCACTTTTCCCTCTCTCTGTGTTTGTTTCTCGTTCGTCGTTGTGTGTGTGTTTGTGTGCATCTGTCTCTTTCAAACAGGTGCCGGTCCTCACCTCTGCAGTGCTGCCGTCTCCTGTAGCGCTGCATGGTTCTAAGCTAAGTTTCCTTTCCTTTTTCTGTTCTCTCAGATTTTGTCCTCAGGTTTGAAGTGTCTGTGTTGTGCAGCTGGTCTGGTCTGTCTCTAGACAGTTCAGGCTTCACCCACTAGTTAAATGGTGGAGGCTCACAGCGACATACTCAACACACAAGTTTCTGAACTCTGCATGAGGGTTTCTCCGACGAAGTGAGGGCCGTGAGGCACAGCTCCCCGTCCCCCGGTGACCCTGCTAGGTCCACCTTCTTAGGGAAACCCTCTGCAGAGGAGCTGACAGAGCCAGGAACTTGTGAGTTGCGTGTGTCCACTCAGGCATCATTCATGCTTGTTCTGCAGGCAGTTCCTGTCAGAAGGAGGAGGCGCAGCAGGAGCGCCGGGGGGCGGAAGACGGTGCCTCAGTGCCTCTCTCCTTCTGACATTGTTAAAGAAAACACAACAAATTTATAAGTATGTAGATAATTACATGTAGATAATGTCCTCAAGTTCTGTATAACCACTTTTCCCTCTCTCTGTGTTTGTTTCTCGTTCGTCGTTGTGTGTGTGTTTGTGTGCATCTGTCTCTTTCAAACAGGTGCCGGTCCTCACCTCTGCAGTGCTGCCGTCTCCTGTAGCGCTGCATGGTTCTAAGCTAAGTTTCCTTTCCTTTTTCTGTTCTCTCAGATTTTGTCCTCAGGTTTGAAGTGTCTGTGTTGTGCAGCTGGTCTGGTCTGTCTCTAGACAGTTCAGGCTTCACCCACTAGTTAAATGGTGGAGGCTCACAGCGACATACTCAACACACAAGTTTCTGAACTCTGCATGAGGGTTTCTCCGACGAAGTGAGGGCCGTGAGGCACAGCTCCCCGTCCCCCGGTGACCCTGCTAGGTCCACCTTCTTAGGGAAACCCTCTGCAGAGGAGCTGACAGAGCCAGGAACTTGTGAGTTGCGTGTGTCCACTCAGGCATCATTCATGCTTGTTCTGCAGGCAGTTCCTGTCAGAAGGAGGAGGCGCAGCAGGAGCGCCGGGGGGCGGAAGACGGTGCCTCAGTGCCTCTCTCCTTCTGACATTGTTAAAGAAAACACAACAAATTTATAAGTATGTAGATAATTACATGTAGATAATGTCCTCAAGTTCTGTATAACCACTTTTCCCTCTCTCTGTGTTTGTTTCTCGTTCGTCGTTGTGTGTGTGTTTGTGTGCATCTGTCTCTTTCAAACAGGTGCCGGTCCTCACCTCTGCAGTGCTGCCGTCTCCTGTAGCGCTGCATGGTTCTAAGCTAAGTTTCCTTTCCTTTTTCTGTTCTCTCAGATTTTGTCCTCAGGTTTGAAGTGTCTGTGTTGTGCAGCTGGTCTGGTCTGTCTCTAGACAGTTCAGGCTTCACCCACTAGTTAAATGGTGGAGGCTCACAGCGACATACTCAACACACAAGTTTCTGAACTCTGCATGAGGGTTTCTCCGACGAAGTGAGGGCCGTGAGGCACAGCTCCCCGTCCCCCGGTGACCCTGCTAGGTCCACCTTCTTAGGGAAACCCTCTGCAGAGGAGCTGACAGAGCCAGGAACTTGTGAGTTGCGTGTGTCCACTCAGGCATCATTCATGCTTGTTCTGCAGGCAGTTCCTGTCAGAAGGAGGAGGCGCAGCAGGAGCGCCGGGGGGCGGAAGACGGTGCCTCAGTGCCTCTCTCCTTCTGACATTGTTAAAGAAAACACAACAAATTTATAAGTATGTAGATAATTACATGTAGATAATGTCCTCAAGTTCTGTATAACCACTTTTCCCTCTCTCTGTGTTTGTTTCTCGTTCGTCGTTGTGTGTGTGTTTGTGTGCATCTGTCTCTTTCAAACAGGTGCCGGTCCTCACCTCTGCAGTGCTGCCGTCTCCTGTAGCGCTGCATGGTTCTAAGCTAAGTTTCCTTTCCTTTTTCTGTTCTCTCAGATTTTGTCCTCAGGTTTGAAGTGTCTGTGTTGTGCAGCTGGTCTGGTCTGTCTCTAGACAGTTCAGGCTTCACCCACTAGTTAAATGGTGGAGGCTCACAGCGACATACTCAACACACAAGTTTCTGAACTCTGCATGAGGGTTTCTCCGACGAAGTGAGGGCCGTGAGGCACAGCTCCCCGTCCCCCGGTGACCCTGCTAGGTCCACCTTCTTAGGGAAACCCTCTGCAGAGGAGCTGACAGAGCCAGGAACTTGTGAGTTGCGTGTGTCCACTCAGGCATCATTCATGCTTGTTCTGCAGGCAGTTCCTGTCAGAAGGAGGAGGCGCAGCAGGAGCGCCGGGGGGCGGAAGACGGTGCCTCAGTGCCTCTCTCCTTCTGACATTGTTAAAGAAAACACAACAAATTTATAAGTATGTAGATAATTACATGTAGATAATGTCCTCAAGTTCTGTATAACCACTTTTCCCTCTCTCTGTGTTTGTTTCTCGTTCGTCGTTGTGTGTGTGTTTGTGTGCATCTGTCTCTTTCAAACAGGTGCCGGTCCTCACCTCTGCAGTGCTGCCGTCTCCTGTAGCGCTGCATGGTTCTAAGCTAAGTTTCCTTTCCTTTTTCTGTTCTCTCAGATTTTGTCCTCAGGTTTGAAGTGTCTGTGTTGTGCAGCTGGTCTGGTCTGTCTCTAGACAGTTCAGGCTTCACCCACTAGTTAAATGGTGGAGGCTCACAGCGACATACTCAACACACAAGTTTCTGAACTCTGCATGAGGGTTTCTCCGACGAAGTGAGGGCCGTGAGGCACAGCTCCCCGTCCCCCGGTGACCCTGCTAGGTCCACCTTCTTAGGGAAACCCTCTGCAGAGGAGCTGACAGAGCCAGGAACTTGTGAGTTGCGTGTGTCCACTCAGGCATCATTCATGCTTGTTCTGCAGGCAGTTCCTGTCAGAAGGAGGAGGCGCAGCAGGAGCGCCGGGGGGCGGAAGACGGTGCCTCAGTGCCTCTCTCCTTCTGACATTGTTAAAGAAAACACAACAAATTTATAAGTATGTAGATAATTACATGTAGATAATGTCCTCAAGTTCTGTATAACCACTTTTCCCTCTCTCTGTGTTTGTTTCTCGTTCGTCGTTGTGTGTGTGTTTGTGTGCATCTGTCTCTTTCAAACAGGTGCCGGGTCCTCACCTCTGCAGTGCTGCCGTCTCCTGTAGCGCTGCATGGTTCTAAGCTAAGTTTCCTTTCCTTTTTCTGTTCTCTCAGATTTTGTCCTCAGGTTTGAAGTGTCTGTGTTGTGCAGCTGGTCTGGTCTGTCTCTAGACAGTTCAGGCTTCACCCACTAGTTAAATGGTGGAGGCTCACAGCGACATACTCAACACACAAGTTTCTGAACTCTGCATGAGGGTTTCTCCGACGAAGTGAGGGCCG
>NW_028187229.1:1144791-1186724 GCF_057381845.1 Rhamphochromis longiceps
TATAAGTATGTAGATAATTACATGTAGATAATGTCCTCAAGTTCTGTATAACCACTTTTCCCTCTCTCTGTGTTTGTTTCTCGTTCGTCGTTGTGTGTGTGTTTGTGTGCATCTGTCTCTTTCAAACAGGTGCCGGTCCTCACCTCTGCAGTGCTGCCGTCTCCTGTAGCGCTGCATGGTTCTAAGCTAAGTTTCCTTTCCTTTTTCTGTTCTCTCAGATTTTGTCCTCAGGTTTGAAGTGTCTGTGTTGTGCAGCTGGTCTGGTCTGTCTCTAGACAGTTCAGGCTTCACCCACTAGTTAAATGGTGGAGGCTCACAGCGACATACTCAACACACAAGTTTCTGAACTCTGCATGAGGGTTTCTCCGACGAAGTGAGGGCCGTGAGGCACAGCTCCCCGTCCCCCGGTGACCCTGCTAGGTCCACCTTCTTAGGGAAACCCTCTGCAGAGGAGCTGACAGAGCCAGGAACTTGTGAGTTGCGTGTGTCCACTCAGGCATCATTCATGCTTGTTCTGCAGGCAGTTCCTGTCAGAAGGAGGAGGCGCAGCAGGAGCGCCGGGGGGCGGAAGACGGTGCCTCAGTGCCTCTCTCCTTCTGACATTGTTAAAGAAAACACAACAAATTTATAAGTATGTAGATAATTACATGTAGATAATGTCCTCAAGTTCTGTATAACCACTTTTCCCTCTCTCTGTGTTTGTTTCTCGTTCGTCGTTGTGTGTGTGTTTGTGTGCATCTGTCTCTTTCAAACAGGTGCCGGTCCTCACCTCTGCAGTGCTGCCGTCTCCTGTAGCGCTGCATGGTTCTAAGCTAAGTTTCCTTTCCTTTTTCTGTTCTCTCAGATTTTGTCCTCAGGTTTGAAGTGTCTGTGTTGTGCAGCTGGTCTGGTCTGTCTCTAGACAGTTCAGGCTTCACCCACTAGTTAAATGGTGGAGGCTCACAGCGACATACTCAACACACAAGTTTCTGAACTCTGCATGAGGGTTTCTCCGACGAAGTGAGGGCCGTGAGGCACAGCTCCCCGTCCCCCGGTGACCCTGCTAGGTCCACCTTCTTAGGGAAACCCTCTGCAGAGGAGCTGACAGAGCCAGGAACTTGTGAGTTGCGTGTGTCCACTCAGGCATCATTCATGCTTGTTCTGCAGGCAGTTCCTGTCAGAAGGAGGAGGCGCAGCAGGAGCGCCGGGGGGCGGAAGACGGTGCCTCAGTGCCTCTCTCCTTCTGACATTGTTAAAGAAAACACAACAAATTTATAAGTATGTAGATAATTACATGTAGATAATGTCCTCAAGTTCTGTATAACCACTTTTCCCTCTCTCTGTGTTTGTTTCTCGTTCGTCGTTGTGTGTGTGTTTGTGTGCATCTGTCTCTTTCAAACAGGTGCCGGTCCTCACCTCTGCAGTGCTGCCGTCTCCTGTAGCGCTGCATGGTTCTAAGCTAAGTTTCCTTTCCTTTTTCTGTTCTCTCAGATTTTGTCCTCAGGTTTGAAGTGTCTGTGTTGTGCAGCTGGTCTGGTCTGTCTCTAGACAGTTCAGGCTTCACCCACTAGTTAAATGGTGGAGGCTCACAGCGACATACTCAACACACAAGTTTCTGAACTCTGCATGAGGGTTTCTCCGACGAAGTGAGGGCCGTGAGGCACAGCTCCCCGTCCCCCGGTGACCCTGCTAGGTCCACCTTCTTAGGGAAACCCTCTGCAGAGGAGCTGACAGAGCCAGGAACTTGTGAGTTGCGTGTGTCCACTCAGGCATCATTCATGCTTGTTCTGCAGGCAGTTCCTGTCAGAAGGAGGAGGCGCAGCAGGAGCGCCGGGGGGCGGAAGACGGTGCCTCAGTGCCTCTCTCCTTCTGACATTGTTAAAGAAAACACAACAAATTTATAAGTATGTAGATAATTACATGTAGATAATGTCCTCAAGTTCTGTATAACCACTTTTCCCTCTCTCTGTGTTTGTTTCTCGTTCGTCGTTGTGTGTGTGTTTGTGTGCATCTGTCTCTTTCAAACAGGTGCCGGTCCTCACCTCTGCAGTGCTGCCGTCTCCTGTAGCGCTGCATGGTTCTAAGCTAAGTTTCCTTTCCTTTTTCTGTTCTCTCAGATTTTGTCCTCAGGTTTGAAGTGTCTGTGTTGTGCAGCTGGTCTGGTCTGTCTCTAGACAGTTCAGGCTTCACCCACTAGTTAAATGGTGGAGGCTCACAGCGACATACTCAACACACAAGTTTCTGAACTCTGCATGAGGGTTTCTCCGACGAAGTGAGGGCCGTGAGGCACAGCTCCCCGTCCCCCGGTGACCCTGCTAGGTCCACCTTCTTAGGGAAACCCTCTGCAGAGGAGCTGACAGAGCCAGGAACTTGTGAGTTGCGTGTGTCCACTCAGGCATCATTCATGCTTGTTCTGCAGGCAGTTCCTGTCAGAAGGAGGAGGCGCAGCAGGAGCGCCGGGGGGCGGAAGACGGTGCCTCAGTGCCTCTCTCCTTCTGACATTGTTAAAGAAAACACAACAAATTTATAAGTATGTAGATAATTACATGTAGATAATGTCCTCAAGTTCTGTATAACCACTTTTCCCTCTCTCTGTGTTTGTTTCTCGTTCGTCGTTGTGTGTGTGTTTGTGTGCATCTGTCTCTTTCAAACAGGTGCCGGTCCTCACCTCTGCAGTGCTGCCGTCTCCTGTAGCGCTGCATGGTTCTAAGCTAAGTTTCCTTTCCTTTTTCTGTTCTCTCAGATTTTGTCCTCAGGTTTGAAGTGTCTGTGTTGTGCAGCTGGTCTGGTCTGTCTCTAGACAGTTCAGGCTTCACCCACTAGTTAAATGGTGGAGGCTCACAGCGACATACTCAACACACAAGTTTCTGAACTCTGCATGAGGGTTTCTCCGACGAAGTGAGGGCCGTGAGGCACAGCTCCCCGTCCCCCGGTGACCCTGCTAGGTCCACCTTCTTAGGGAAACCCTCTGCAGAGGAGCTGACAGAGCCAGGAACTTGTGAGTTGCGTGTGTCCACTCAGGCATCATTCATGCTTGTTCTGCAGGCAGTTCCTGTCAGAAGGAGGAGGCGCAGCAGGAGCGCCGGGGGGCGGAAGACGGTGCCTCAGTGCCTCTCTCCTTCTGACATTGTTAAAGAAAACACAACAAATTTATAAGTATGTAGATAATTACATGTAGATAATGTCCTCAAGTTCTGTATAACCACTTTTCCCTCTCTCTGTGTTTGTTTCTCGTTCGTCGTTGTGTGTGTGTTTGTGTGCATCTGTCTCTTTCAAACAGGTGCCTGGTCCTCACCTCTGCAGTGCTGCCGTCTCCTGTAGCGCTGCATGGTTCTAAGCTAAGTTTCCTTTCCTTTTTCTGTTCTCTCAGATTTTGTCCTCAGGTTTGAAGTGTCTGTGTTGTGCAGCTGGTCTGGTCTGTCTCTAGACAGTTCAGGCTTCACCCACTAGTTAAATGGTGGAGGCTCACAGCGACATACTCAACACACAAGTTTCTGAACTCTGCATGAGGGTTTCTCCGACGAAGTGAGGGCCGTGAGGCACAGCTCCCCGTCCCCCGGTGACCCTGCTAGGTCCACCTTCTTAGGGAAACCCTCTGCAGAGGAGCTGACAGAGCCAGGAACTTGTGAGTTGCGTGTGTCCACTCAGGCATCATTCATGCTTGTTCTGCAGGCAGTTCCTGTCAGAAGGAGGAGGCGCAGCAGGAGCGCCGGGGGGCGGAAGACGGTGCCTCAGTGCCTCTCTCCTTCTGACATTGTTAAAGAAAACACAACAAATTTATAAGTATGTAGATAATTACATGTAGATAATGTCCTCAAGTTCTGTATAACCACTTTTCCCTCTCTCTGTGTTTGTTTCTCGTTCGTCGTTGTGTGTGTGTTTGTGTGCATCTGTCTCTTTCAAACAGGTGCCGGTCCTCACCTCTGCAGTGCTGCCGTCTCCTGTAGCGCTGCATGGTTCTAAGCTAAGTTTCCTTTCCTTTTTCTGTTCTCTCAGATTTTGTCCTCAGGTTTGAAGTGTCTGTGTTGTGCAGCTGGTCTGGTCTGTCTCTAGACAGTTCAGGCTTCACCCACTAGTTAAATGGTGGAGGCTCACAGCGACATACTCAACACACAAGTTTCTGAACTCTGCATGAGGGTTTCTCCGACGAAGTGAGGGCCGTGAGGCACAGCTCCCCGTCCCCCGGTGACCCTGCTAGGTCCACCTTCTTAGGGAAACCCTCTGCAGAGGAGCTGACAGAGCCAGGAACTTGTGAGTTGCGTGTGTCCACTCAGGCATCATTCATGCTTGTTCTGCAGGCAGTTCCTGTCAGAAGGAGGAGGCGCAGCAGGAGCGCCGGGGGGCGGAAGACGGTGCCTCAGTGCCTCTCTCCTTCTGACATTGTTAAAGAAAACACAACAAATTTATAAGTATGTAGATAATTACATGTAGATAATGTCCTCAAGTTCTGTATAACCACTTTTCCCTCTCTCTGTGTTTGTTTCTCGTTCGTCGTTGTGTGTGTGTTTGTGTGCATCTGTCTCTTTCAAACAGGTGCCGGTCCTCACCTCTGCAGTGCTGCCGTCTCCTGTAGCGCTGCATGGTTCTAAGCTAAGTTTCCTTTCCTTTTTCTGTTCTCTCAGATTTTGTCCTCAGGTTTGAAGTGTCTGTGTTGTGCAGCTGGTCTGGTCTGTCTCTAGACAGTTCAGGCTTCACCCACTAGTTAAATGGTGGAGGCTCACAGCGACATACTCAACACACAAGTTTCTGAACTCTGCATGAGGGTTTCTCCGACGAAGTGAGGGCCGTGAGGCACAGCTCCCCGTCCCCCGGTGACCCTGCTAGGTCCACCTTCTTAGGGAAACCCTCTGCAGAGGAGCTGACAGAGCCAGGAACTTGTGAGTTGCGTGTGTCCACTCAGGCATCATTCATGCTTGTTCTGCAGGCAGTTCCTGTCAGAAGGAGGAGGCGCAGCAGGAGCGCCGGGGGGCGGAAGACGGTGCCTCAGTGCCTCTCTCCTTCTGACATTGTTAAAGAAAACACAACAAATTTATAAGTATGTAGATAATTACATGTAGATAATGTCCTCAAGTTCTGTATAACCACTTTTCCCTCTCTCTGTGTTTGTTTCTCGTTCGTCGTTGTGTGTGTGTTTGTGTGCATCTGTCTCTTTCAAACAGGTGCCGGTCCTCACCTCTGCAGTGCTGCCGTCTCCTGTAGCGCTGCATGGTTCTAAGCTAAGTTTCCTTTCCTTTTTCTGTTCTCTCAGATTTTGTCCTCAGGTTTGAAGTGTCTGTGTTGTGCAGCTGGTCTGGTCTGTCTCTAGACAGTTCAGGCTTCACCCACTAGTTAAATGGTGGAGGCTCACAGCGACATACTCAACACACAAGTTTCTGAACTCTGCATGAGGGTTTCTCCGACGAAGTGAGGGCCGTGAGGCACAGCTCCCCGTCCCCCGGTGACCCTGCTAGGTCCACCTTCTTAGGGAAACCCTCTGCAGAGGAGCTGACAGAGCCAGGAACTTGTGAGTTGCGTGTGTCCACTCAGGCATCATTCATGCTTGTTCTGCAGGCAGTTCCTGTCAGAAGGAGGAGGCGCAGCAGGAGCGCCGGGGGGCGGAAGACGGTGCCTCAGTGCCTCTCTCCTTCTGACATTGTTAAAGAAAACACAACAAATTTATAAGTATGTAGATAATTACATGTAGATAATGTCCTCAAGTTCTGTATAACCACTTTTCCCTCTCTCTGTGTTTGTTTCTCGTTCGTCGTTGTGTGTGTGTTTGTGTGCATCTGTCTCTTTCAAACAGGTGCCGGTCCTCACCTCTGCAGTGCTGCCGTCTCCTGTAGCGCTGCATGGTTCTAAGCTAAGTTTCCTTTCCTTTTTCTGTTCTCTCAGATTTTGTCCTCAGGTTTGAAGTGTCTGTGTTGTGCAGCTGGTCTGGTCTGTCTCTAGACAGTTCAGGCTTCACCCACTAGTTAAATGGTGGAGGCTCACAGCGACATACTCAACACACAAGTTTCTGAACTCTGCATGAGGGTTTCTCCGACGAAGTGAGGGCCGTGAGGCACAGCTCCCCGTCCCCCGGTGACCCTGCTAGGTCCACCTTCTTAGGGAAACCCTCTGCAGAGGAGCTGACAGAGCCAGGAACTTGTGAGTTGCGTGTGTCCACTCAGGCATCATTCATGCTTGTTCTGCAGGCAGTTCCTGTCAGAAGGAGGAGGCGCAGCAGGAGCGCCGGGGGGCGGAAGACGGTGCCTCAGTGCCTCTCTCCTTCTGACATTGTTAAAGAAAACACAACAAATTTATAAGTATGTAGATAATTACATGTAGATAATGTCCTCAAGTTCTGTATAACCACTTTTCCCTCTCTCTGTGTTTGTTTCTCGTTCGTCGTTGTGTGTGTGTTTGTGTGCATCTGTCTCTTTCAAACAGGTGCCGGTCCTCACCTCTGCAGTGCTGCCGTCTCCTGTAGCGCTGCATGGTTCTAAGCTAAGTTTCCTTTCCTTTTTCTGTTCTCTCAGATTTTGTCCTCAGGTTTGAAGTGTCTGTGTTGTGCAGCTGGTCTGGTCTGTCTCTAGACAGTTCAGGCTTCACCCACTAGTTAAATGGTGGAGGCTCACAGCGACATACTCAACACACAAGTTTCTGAACTCTGCATGAGGGTTTCTCCGACGAAGTGAGGGCCGTGAGGCACAGCTCCCCGTCCCCCGGTGACCCTGCTAGGTCCACCTTCTTAGGGAAACCCTCTGCAGAGGAGCTGACAGAGCCAGGAACTTGTGAGTTGCGTGTGTCCACTCAGGCATCATTCATGCTTGTTCTGCAGGCAGTTCCTGTCAGAAGGAGGAGGCGCAGCAGGAGCGCCGGGGGGCGGAAGACGGTGCCTCAGTGCCTCTCTCCTTCTGACATTGTTAAAGAAAACACAACAAATTTATAAGTATGTAGATAATTACATGTAGATAATGTCCTCAAGTTCTGTATAACCACTTTTCCCTCTCTCTGTGTTTGTTTCTCGTTCGTCGTTGTGTGTGTGTTTGTGTGCATCTGTCTCTTTCAAACAGGTGCCGGTCCTCACCTCTGCAGTGCTGCCGTCTCCTGTAGCGCTGCATGGTTCTAAGCTAAGTTTCCTTTCCTTTTTCTGTTCTCTCAGATTTTGTCCTCAGGTTTGAAGTGTCTGTGTTGTGCAGCTGGTCTGGTCTGTCTCTAGACAGTTCAGGCTTCACCCACTAGTTAAATGGTGGAGGCTCACAGCGACATACTCAACACACAAGTTTCTGAACTCTGCATGAGGGTTTCTCCGACGAAGTGAGGGCCGTGAGGCACAGCTCCCCGTCCCCCGGTGACCCTGCTAGGTCCACCTTCTTAGGGAAACCCTCTGCAGAGGAGCTGACAGAGCCAGGAACTTGTGAGTTGCGTGTGTCCACTCAGGCATCATTCATGCTTGTTCTGCAGGCAGTTCCTGTCAGAAGGAGGAGGCGCAGCAGGAGCGCCGGGGGGCGGAAGACGGTGCCTCAGTGCCTCTCTCCTTCTGACATTGTTAAAGAAAACACAACAAATTTATAAGTATGTAGATAATTACATGTAGATAATGTCCTCAAGTTCTGTATAACCACTTTTCCCTCTCTCTGTGTTTGTTTCTCGTTCGTCGTTGTGTGTGTGTTTGTGTGCATCTGTCTCTTTCAAACAGGTGCCGGTCCTCACCTCTGCAGTGCTGCCGTCTCCTGTAGCGCTGCATGGTTCTAAGCTAAGTTTCCTTTCCTTTTTCTGTTCTCTCAGATTTTGTCCTCAGGTTTGAAGTGTCTGTGTTGTGCAGCTGGTCTGGTCTGTCTCTAGACAGTTCAGGCTTCACCCACTAGTTAAATGGTGGAGGCTCACAGCGACATACTCAACACACAAGTTTCTGAACTCTGCATGAGGGTTTCTCCGACGAAGTGAGGGCCGTGAGGCACAGCTCCCCGTCCCCCGGTGACCCTGCTAGGTCCACCTTCTTAGGGAAACCCTCTGCAGAGGAGCTGACAGAGCCAGGAACTTGTGAGTTGCGTGTGTCCACTCAGGCATCATTCATGCTTGTTCTGCAGGCAGTTCCTGTCAGAAGGAGGAGGCGCAGCAGGAGCGCCGGGGGGCGGAAGACGGTGCCTCAGTGCCTCTCTCCTTCTGACATTGTTAAAGAAAACACAACAAATTTATAAGTATGTAGATAATTACATGTAGATAATGTCCTCAAGTTCTGTATAACCACTTTTCCCTCTCTCTGTGTTTGTTTCTCGTTCGTCGTTGTGTGTGTGTTTGTGTGCATCTGTCTCTTTCAAACAGGTGCCGGTCCTCACCTCTGCAGTGCTGCCGTCTCCTGTAGCGCTGCATGGTTCTAAGCTAAGTTTCCTTTCCTTTTTCTGTTCTCTCAGATTTTGTCCTCAGGTTTGAAGTGTCTGTGTTGTGCAGCTGGTCTGGTCTGTCTCTAGACAGTTCAGGCTTCACCCACTAGTTAAATGGTGGAGGCTCACAGCGACATACTCAACACACAAGTTTCTGAACTCTGCATGAGGGTTTCTCCGACGAAGTGAGGGCCGTGAGGCACAGCTCCCCGTCCCCCGGTGACCCTGCTAGGTCCACCTTCTTAGGGAAACCCTCTGCAGAGGAGCTGACAGAGCCAGGAACTTGTGAGTTGCGTGTGTCCACTCAGGCATCATTCATGCTTGTTCTGCAGGCAGTTCCTGTCAGAAGGAGGAGGCGCAGCAGGAGCGCCGGGGGGCGGAAGACGGTGCCTCAGTGCCTCTCTCCTTCTGACATTGTTAAAGAAAACACAACAAATTTATAAGTATGTAGATAATTACATGTAGATAATGTCCTCAAGTTCTGTATAACCACTTTTCCCTCTCTCTGTGTTTGTTTCTCGTTCGTCGTTGTGTGTGTGTTTGTGTGCATCTGTCTCTTTCAAACAGGTGCCGGTCCTCACCTCTGCAGTGCTGCCGTCTCCTGTAGCGCTGCATGGTTCTAAGCTAAGTTTCCTTTCCTTTTTCTGTTCTCTCAGATTTTGTCCTCAGGTTTGAAGTGTCTGTGTTGTGCAGCTGGTCTGGTCTGTCTCTAGACAGTTCAGGCTTCACCCACTAGTTAAATGGTGGAGGCTCACAGCGACATACTCAACACACAAGTTTCTGAACTCTGCATGAGGGTTTCTCCGACGAAGTGAGGGCCGTGAGGCACAGCTCCCCGTCCCCCGGTGACCCTGCTAGGTCCACCTTCTTAGGGAAACCCTCTGCAGAGGAGCTGACAGAGCCAGGAACTTGTGAGTTGCGTGTGTCCACTCAGGCATCATTCATGCTTGTTCTGCAGGCAGTTCCTGTCAGAAGGAGGAGGCGCAGCAGGAGCGCCGGGGGGCGGAAGACGGTGCCTCAGTGCCTCTCTCCTTCTGACATTGTTAAAGAAAACACAACAAATTTATAAGTATGTAGATAATTACATGTAGATAATGTCCTCAAGTTCTGTATAACCACTTTTCCCTCTCTCTGTGTTTGTTTCTCGTTCGTCGTTGTGTGTGTGTTTGTGTGCATCTGTCTCTTTCAAACAGGTGCCGGTCCTCACCTCTGCAGTGCTGCCGTCTCCTGTAGCGCTGCATGGTTCTAAGCTAAGTTTCCTTTCCTTTTTCTGTTCTCTCAGATTTTGTCCTCAGGTTTGAAGTGTCTGTGTTGTGCAGCTGGTCTGGTCTGTCTCTAGACAGTTCAGGCTTCACCCACTAGTTAAATGGTGGAGGCTCACAGCGACATACTCAACACACAAGTTTCTGAACTCTGCATGAGGGTTTCTCCGACGAAGTGAGGGCCGTGAGGCACAGCTCCCCGTCCCCCGGTGACCCTGCTAGGTCCACCTTCTTAGGGAAACCCTCTGCAGAGGAGCTGACAGAGCCAGGAACTTGTGAGTTGCGTGTGTCCACTCAGGCATCATTCATGCTTGTTCTGCAGGCAGTTCCTGTCAGAAGGAGGAGGCGCAGCAGGAGCGCCGGGGGGCGGAAGACGGTGCCTCAGTGCCTCTCTCCTTCTGACATTGTTAAAGAAAACACAACAAATTTATAAGTATGTAGATAATTACATGTAGATAATGTCCTCAAGTTCTGTATAACCACTTTTCCCTCTCTCTGTGTTTGTTTCTCGTTCGTCGTTGTGTGTGTGTTTGTGTGCATCTGTCTCTTTCAAACAGGTGCCGGTCCTCACCTCTGCAGTGCTGCCGTCTCCTGTAGCGCTGCATGGTTCTAAGCTAAGTTTCCTTTCCTTTTTCTGTTCTCTCAGATTTTGTCCTCAGGTTTGAAGTGTCTGTGTTGTGCAGCTGGTCTGGTCTGTCTCTAGACAGTTCAGGCTTCACCCACTAGTTAAATGGTGGAGGCTCACAGCGACATACTCAACACACAAGTTTCTGAACTCTGCATGAGGGTTTCTCCGACGAAGTGAGGGCCGTGAGGCACAGCTCCCCGTCCCCCGGTGACCCTGCTAGGTCCACCTTCTTAGGGAAACCCTCTGCAGAGGAGCTGACAGAGCCAGGAACTTGTGAGTTGCGTGTGTCCACTCAGGCATCATTCATGCTTGTTCTGCAGGCAGTTCCTGTCAGAAGGAGGAGGCGCAGCAGGAGCGCCGGGGGGCGGAAGACGGTGCCTCAGTGCCTCTCTCCTTCTGACATTGTTAAAGAAAACACAACAAATTTATAAGTATGTAGATAATTACATGTAGATAATGTCCTCAAGTTCTGTATAACCACTTTTCCCTCTCTCTGTGTTTGTTTCTCGTTCGTCGTTGTGTGTGTGTTTGTGTGCATCTGTCTCTTTCAAACAGGTGCCGGTCCTCACCTCTGCAGTGCTGCCGTCTCCTGTAGCGCTGCATGGTTCTAAGCTAAGTTTCCTTTCCTTTTTCTGTTCTCTCAGATTTTGTCCTCAGGTTTGAAGTGTCTGTGTTGTGCAGCTGGTCTGGTCTGTCTCTAGACAGTTCAGGCTTCACCCACTAGTTAAATGGTGGAGGCTCACAGCGACATACTCAACACACAAGTTTCTGAACTCTGCATGAGGGTTTCTCCGACGAAGTGAGGGCCGTGAGGCACAGCTCCCCGTCCCCCGGTGACCCTGCTAGGTCCACCTTCTTAGGGAAACCCTCTGCAGAGGAGCTGACAGAGCCAGGAACTTGTGAGTTGCGTGTGTCCACTCAGGCATCATTCATGCTTGTTCTGCAGGCAGTTCCTGTCAGAAGGAGGAGGCGCAGCAGGAGCGCCGGGGGGCGGAAGACGGTGCCTCAGTGCCTCTCTCCTTCTGACATTGTTAAAGAAAACACAACAAATTTATAAGTATGTAGATAATTACATGTAGATAATGTCCTCAAGTTCTGTATAACCACTTTTCCCTCTCTCTGTGTTTGTTTCTCGTTCGTCGTTGTGTGTGTGTTTGTGTGCATCTGTCTCTTTCAAACAGGTGCCGGTCCTCACCTCTGCAGTGCTGCCGTCTCCTGTAGCGCTGCATGGTTCTAAGCTAAGTTTCCTTTCCTTTTTCTGTTCTCTCAGATTTTGTCCTCAGGTTTGAAGTGTCTGTGTTGTGCAGCTGGTCTGGTCTGTCTCTAGACAGTTCAGGCTTCACCCACTAGTTAAATGGTGGAGGCTCACAGCGACATACTCAACACACAAGTTTCTGAACTCTGCATGAGGGTTTCTCCGACGAAGTGAGGGCCGTGAGGCACAGCTCCCCGTCCCCCGGTGACCCTGCTAGGTCCACCTTCTTAGGGAAACCCTCTGCAGAGGAGCTGACAGAGCCAGGAACTTGTGAGTTGCGTGTGTCCACTCAGGCATCATTCATGCTTGTTCTGCAGGCAGTTCCTGTCAGAAGGAGGAGGCGCAGCAGGAGCGCCGGGGGGCGGAAGACGGTGCCTCAGTGCCTCTCTCCTTCTGACATTGTTAAAGAAAACACAACAAATTTATAAGTATGTAGATAATTACATGTAGATAATGTCCTCAAGTTCTGTATAACCACTTTTCCCTCTCTCTGTGTTTGTTTCTCGTTCGTCGTTGTGTGTGTGTTTGTGTGCATCTGTCTCTTTCAAACAGGTGCCGGTCCTCACCTCTGCAGTGCTGCCGTCTCCTGTAGCGCTGCATGGTTCTAAGCTAAGTTTCCTTTCCTTTTTCTGTTCTCTCAGATTTTGTCCTCAGGTTTGAAGTGTCTGTGTTGTGCAGCTGGTCTGGTCTGTCTCTAGACAGTTCAGGCTTCACCCACTAGTTAAATGGTGGAGGCTCACAGCGACATACTCAACACACAAGTTTCTGAACTCTGCATGAGGGTTTCTCCGACGAAGTGAGGGCCGTGAGGCACAGCTCCCCGTCCCCCGGTGACCCTGCTAGGTCCACCTTCTTAGGGAAACCCTCTGCAGAGGAGCTGACAGAGCCAGGAACTTGTGAGTTGCGTGTGTCCACTCAGGCATCATTCATGCTTGTTCTGCAGGCAGTTCCTGTCAGAAGGAGGAGGCGCAGCAGGAGCGCCGGGGGGCGGAAGACGGTGCCTCAGTGCCTCTCTCCTTCTGACATTGTTAAAGAAAACACAACAAATTTATAAGTATGTAGATAATTACATGTAGATAATGTCCTCAAGTTCTGTATAACCACTTTTCCCTCTCTCTGTGTTTGTTTCTCGTTCGTCGTTGTGTGTGTGTTTGTGTGCATCTGTCTCTTTCAAACAGGTGCCGGTCCTCACCTCTGCAGTGCTGCCGTCTCCTGTAGCGCTGCATGGTTCTAAGCTAAGTTTCCTTTCCTTTTTCTGTTCTCTCAGATTTTGTCCTCAGGTTTGAAGTGTCTGTGTTGTGCAGCTGGTCTGGTCTGTCTCTAGACAGTTCAGGCTTCACCCACTAGTTAAATGGTGGAGGCTCACAGCGACATACTCAACACACAAGTTTCTGAACTCTGCATGAGGGTTTCTCCGACGAAGTGAGGGCCGTGAGGCACAGCTCCCCGTCCCCCGGTGACCCTGCTAGGTCCACCTTCTTAGGGAAACCCTCTGCAGAGGAGCTGACAGAGCCAGGAACTTGTGAGTTGCGTGTGTCCACTCAGGCATCATTCATGCTTGTTCTGCAGGCAGTTCCTGTCAGAAGGAGGAGGCGCAGCAGGAGCGCCGGGGGGCGGAAGACGGTGCCTCAGTGCCTCTCTCCTTCTGACATTGTTAAAGAAAACACAACAAATTTATAAGTATGTAGATAATTACATGTAGATAATGTCCTCAAGTTCTGTATAACCACTTTTCCCTCTCTCTGTGTTTGTTTCTCGTTCGTCGTTGTGTGTGTGTTTGTGTGCATCTGTCTCTTTCAAACAGGTGCCGGTCCTCACCTCTGCAGTGCTGCCGTCTCCTGTAGCGCTGCATGGTTCTAAGCTAAGTTTCCTTTCCTTTTTCTGTTCTCTCAGATTTTGTCCTCAGGTTTGAAGTGTCTGTGTTGTGCAGCTGGTCTGGTCTGTCTCTAGACAGTTCAGGCTTCACCCACTAGTTAAATGGTGGAGGCTCACAGCGACATACTCAACACACAAGTTTCTGAACTCTGCATGAGGGTTTCTCCGACGAAGTGAGGGCCGTGAGGCACAGCTCCCCGTCCCCCGGTGACCCTGCTAGGTCCACCTTCTTAGGGAAACCCTCTGCAGAGGAGCTGACAGAGCCAGGAACTTGTGAGTTGCGTGTGTCCACTCAGGCATCATTCATGCTTGTTCTGCAGGCAGTTCCTGTCAGAAGGAGGAGGCGCAGCAGGAGCGCCGGGGGGCGGAAGACGGTGCCTCAGTGCCTCTCTCCTTCTGACATTGTTAAAGAAAACACAACAAATTTATAAGTATGTAGATAATTACATGTAGATAATGTCCTCAAGTTCTGTATAACCACTTTTCCCTCTCTCTGTGTTTGTTTCTCGTTCGTCGTTGTGTGTGTGTTTGTGTGCATCTGTCTCTTTCAAACAGGTGCCGGTCCTCACCTCTGCAGTGCTGCCGTCTCCTGTAGCGCTGCATGGTTCTAAGCTAAGTTTCCTTTCCTTTTTCTGTTCTCTCAGATTTTGTCCTCAGGTTTGAAGTGTCTGTGTTGTGCAGCTGGTCTGGTCTGTCTCTAGACAGTTCAGGCTTCACCCACTAGTTAAATGGTGGAGGCTCACAGCGACATACTCAACACACAAGTTTCTGAACTCTGCATGAGGGTTTCTCCGACGAAGTGAGGGCCGTGAGGCACAGCTCCCCGTCCCCCGGTGACCCTGCTAGGTCCACCTTCTTAGGGAAACCCTCTGCAGAGGAGCTGACAGAGCCAGGAACTTGTGAGTTGCGTGTGTCCACTCAGGCATCATTCATGCTTGTTCTGCAGGCAGTTCCTGTCAGAAGGAGGAGGCGCAGCAGGAGCGCCGGGGGGCGGAAGACGGTGCCTCAGTGCCTCTCTCCTTCTGACATTGTTAAAGAAAACACAACAAATTTATAAGTATGTAGATAATTACATGTAGATAATGTCCTCAAGTTCTGTATAACCACTTTTCCCTCTCTCTGTGTTTGTTTCTCGTTCGTCGTTGTGTGTGTGTTTGTGTGCATCTGTCTCTTTCAAACAGGTGCCGGTCCTCACCTCTGCAGTGCTGCCGTCTCCTGTAGCGCTGCATGGTTCTAAGCTAAGTTTCCTTTCCTTTTTCTGTTCTCTCAGATTTTGTCCTCAGGTTTGAAGTGTCTGTGTTGTGCAGCTGGTCTGGTCTGTCTCTAGACAGTTCAGGCTTCACCCACTAGTTAAATGGTGGAGGCTCACAGCGACATACTCAACACACAAGTTTCTGAACTCTGCATGAGGGTTTCTCCGACGAAGTGAGGGCCGTGAGGCACAGCTCCCCGTCCCCCGGTGACCCTGCTAGGTCCACCTTCTTAGGGAAACCCTCTGCAGAGGAGCTGACAGAGCCAGGAACTTGTGAGTTGCGTGTGTCCACTCAGGCATCATTCATGCTTGTTCTGCAGGCAGTTCCTGTCAGAAGGAGGAGGCGCAGCAGGAGCGCCGGGGGGCGGAAGACGGTGCCTCAGTGCCTCTCTCCTTCTGACATTGTTAAAGAAAACACAACAAATTTATAAGTATGTAGATAATTACATGTAGATAATGTCCTCAAGTTCTGTATAACCACTTTTCCCTCTCTCTGTGTTTGTTTCTCGTTCGTCGTTGTGTGTGTGTTTGTGTGCATCTGTCTCTTTCAAACAGGTGCCGGTCCTCACCTCTGCAGTGCTGCCGTCTCCTGTAGCGCTGCATGGTTCTAAGCTAAGTTTCCTTTCCTTTTTCTGTTCTCTCAGATTTTGTCCTCAGGTTTGAAGTGTCTGTGTTGTGCAGCTGGTCTGGTCTGTCTCTAGACAGTTCAGGCTTCACCCACTAGTTAAATGGTGGAGGCTCACAGCGACATACTCAACACACAAGTTTCTGAACTCTGCATGAGGGTTTCTCCGACGAAGTGAGGGCCGTGAGGCACAGCTCCCCGTCCCCCGGTGACCCTGCTAGGTCCACCTTCTTAGGGAAACCCTCTGCAGAGGAGCTGACAGAGCCAGGAACTTGTGAGTTGCGTGTGTCCACTCAGGCATCATTCATGCTTGTTCTGCAGGCAGTTCCTGTCAGAAGGAGGAGGCGCAGCAGGAGCGCCGGGGGGCGGAAGACGGTGCCTCAGTGCCTCTCTCCTTCTGACATTGTTAAAGAAAACACAACAAATTTATAAGTATGTAGATAATTACATGTAGATAATGTCCTCAAGTTCTGTATAACCACTTTTCCCTCTCTCTGTGTTTGTTTCTCGTTCGTCGTTGTGTGTGTGTTTGTGTGCATCTGTCTCTTTCAAACAGGTGCCGGTCCTCACCTCTGCAGTGCTGCCGTCTCCTGTAGCGCTGCATGGTTCTAAGCTAAGTTTCCTTTCCTTTTTCTGTTCTCTCAGATTTTGTCCTCAGGTTTGAAGTGTCTGTGTTGTGCAGCTGGTCTGGTCTGTCTCTAGACAGTTCAGGCTTCACCCACTAGTTAAATGGTGGAGGCTCACAGCGACATACTCAACACACAAGTTTCTGAACTCTGCATGAGGGTTTCTCCGACGAAGTGAGGGCCGTGAGGCACAGCTCCCCGTCCCCCGGTGACCCTGCTAGGTCCACCTTCTTAGGGAAACCCTCTGCAGAGGAGCTGACAGAGCCAGGAACTTGTGAGTTGCGTGTGTCCACTCAGGCATCATTCATGCTTGTTCTGCAGGCAGTTCCTGTCAGAAGGAGGAGGCGCAGCAGGAGCGCCGGGGGGCGGAAGACGGTGCCTCAGTGCCTCTCTCCTTCTGACATTGTTAAAGAAAACACAACAAATTTATAAGTATGTAGATAATTACATGTAGATAATGTCCTCAAGTTCTGTATAACCACTTTTCCCTCTCTCTGTGTTTGTTTCTCGTTCGTCGTTGTGTGTGTGTTTGTGTGCATCTGTCTCTTTCAAACAGGTGCCGGTCCTCACCTCTGCAGTGCTGCCGTCTCCTGTAGCGCTGCATGGTTCTAAGCTAAGTTTCCTTTCCTTTTTCTGTTCTCTCAGATTTTGTCCTCAGGTTTGAAGTGTCTGTGTTGTGCAGCTGGTCTGGTCTGTCTCTAGACAGTTCAGGCTTCACCCACTAGTTAAATGGTGGAGGCTCACAGCGACATACTCAACACACAAGTTTCTGAACTCTGCATGAGGGTTTCTCCGACGAAGTGAGGGCCGTGAGGCACAGCTCCCCGTCCCCCGGTGACCCTGCTAGGTCCACCTTCTTAGGGAAACCCTCTGCAGAGGAGCTGACAGAGCCAGGAACTTGTGAGTTGCGTGTGTCCACTCAGGCATCATTCATGCTTGTTCTGCAGGCAGTTCCTGTCAGAAGGAGGAGGCGCAGCAGGAGCGCCGGGGGGCGGAAGACGGTGCCTCAGTGCCTCTCTCCTTCTGACATTGTTAAAGAAAACACAACAAATTTATAAGTATGTAGATAATTACATGTAGATAATGTCCTCAAGTTCTGTATAACCACTTTTCCCTCTCTCTGTGTTTGTTTCTCGTTCGTCGTTGTGTGTGTGTTTGTGTGCATCTGTCTCTTTCAAACAGGTGCCGGTCCTCACCTCTGCAGTGCTGCCGTCTCCTGTAGCGCTGCATGGTTCTAAGCTAAGTTTCCTTTCCTTTTTCTGTTCTCTCAGATTTTGTCCTCAGGTTTGAAGTGTCTGTGTTGTGCAGCTGGTCTGGTCTGTCTCTAGACAGTTCAGGCTTCACCCACTAGTTAAATGGTGGAGGCTCACAGCGACATACTCAACACACAAGTTTCTGAACTCTGCATGAGGGTTTCTCCGACGAAGTGAGGGCCGTGAGGCACAGCTCCCCGTCCCCCGGTGACCCTGCTAGGTCCACCTTCTTAGGGAAACCCTCTGCAGAGGAGCTGACAGAGCCAGGAACTTGTGAGTTGCGTGTGTCCACTCAGGCATCATTCATGCTTGTTCTGCAGGCAGTTCCTGTCAGAAGGAGGAGGCGCAGCAGGAGCGCCGGGGGGCGGAAGACGGTGCCTCAGTGCCTCTCTCCTTCTGACATTGTTAAAGAAAACACAACAAATTTATAAGTATGTAGATAATTACATGTAGATAATGTCCTCAAGTTCTGTATAACCACTTTTCCCTCTCTCTGTGTTTGTTTCTCGTTCGTCGTTGTGTGTGTGTTTGTGTGCATCTGTCTCTTTCAAACAGGTGCCGGTCCTCACCTCTGCAGTGCTGCCGTCTCCTGTAGCGCTGCATGGTTCTAAGCTAAGTTTCCTTTCCTTTTTCTGTTCTCTCAGATTTTGTCCTCAGGTTTGAAGTGTCTGTGTTGTGCAGCTGGTCTGGTCTGTCTCTAGACAGTTCAGGCTTCACCCACTAGTTAAATGGTGGAGGCTCACAGCGACATACTCAACACACAAGTTTCTGAACTCTGCATGAGGGTTTCTCCGACGAAGTGAGGGCCGTGAGGCACAGCTCCCCGTCCCCCGGTGACCCTGCTAGGTCCACCTTCTTAGGGAAACCCTCTGCAGAGGAGCTGACAGAGCCAGGAACTTGTGAGTTGCGTGTGTCCACTCAGGCATCATTCATGCTTGTTCTGCAGGCAGTTCCTGTCAGAAGGAGGAGGCGCAGCAGGAGCGCCGGGGGGCGGAAGACGGTGCCTCAGTGCCTCTCTCCTTCTGACATTGTTAAAGAAAACACAACAAATTTATAAGTATGTAGATAATTACATGTAGATAATGTCCTCAAGTTCTGTATAACCACTTTTCCCTCTCTCTGTGTTTGTTTCTCGTTCGTCGTTGTGTGTGTGTTTGTGTGCATCTGTCTCTTTCAAACAGGTGCCGGTCCTCACCTCTGCAGTGCTGCCGTCTCCTGTAGCGCTGCATGGTTCTAAGCTAAGTTTCCTTTCCTTTTTCTGTTCTCTCAGATTTTGTCCTCAGGTTTGAAGTGTCTGTGTTGTGCAGCTGGTCTGGTCTGTCTCTAGACAGTTCAGGCTTCACCCACTAGTTAAATGGTGGAGGCTCACAGCGACATACTCAACACACAAGTTTCTGAACTCTGCATGAGGGTTTCTCCGACGAAGTGAGGGCCGTGAGGCACAGCTCCCCGTCCCCCGGTGACCCTGCTAGGTCCACCTTCTTAGGGAAACCCTCTGCAGAGGAGCTGACAGAGCCAGGAACTTGTGAGTTGCGTGTGTCCACTCAGGCATCATTCATGCTTGTTCTGCAGGCAGTTCCTGTCAGAAGGAGGAGGCGCAGCAGGAGCGCCGGGGGGCGGAAGACGGTGCCTCAGTGCCTCTCTCCTTCTGACATTGTTAAAGAAAACACAACAAATTTATAAGTATGTAGATAATTACATGTAGATAATGTCCTCAAGTTCTGTATAACCACTTTTCCCTCTCTCTGTGTTTGTTTCTCGTTCGTCGTTGTGTGTGTGTTTGTGTGCATCTGTCTCTTTCAAACAGGTGCCGGTCCTCACCTCTGCAGTGCTGCCGTCTCCTGTAGCGCTGCATGGTTCTAAGCTAAGTTTCCTTTCCTTTTTCTGTTCTCTCAGATTTTGTCCTCAGGTTTGAAGTGTCTGTGTTGTGCAGCTGGTCTGGTCTGTCTCTAGACAGTTCAGGCTTCACCCACTAGTTAAATGGTGGAGGCTCACAGCGACATACTCAACACACAAGTTTCTGAACTCTGCATGAGGGTTTCTCCGACGAAGTGAGGGCCGTGAGGCACAGCTCCCCGTCCCCCGGTGACCCTGCTAGGTCCACCTTCTTAGGGAAACCCTCTGCAGAGGAGCTGACAGAGCCAGGAACTTGTGAGTTGCGTGTGTCCACTCAGGCATCATTCATGCTTGTTCTGCAGGCAGTTCCTGTCAGAAGGAGGAGGCGCAGCAGGAGCGCCGGGGGGCGGAAGACGGTGCCTCAGTGCCTCTCTCCTTCTGACATTGTTAAAGAAAACACAACAAATTTATAAGTATGTAGATAATTACATGTAGATAATGTCCTCAAGTTCTGTATAACCACTTTTCCCTCTCTCTGTGTTTGTTTCTCGTTCGTCGTTGTGTGTGTGTTTGTGTGCATCTGTCTCTTTCAAACAGGTGCCGGTCCTCACCTCTGCAGTGCTGCCGTCTCCTGTAGCGCTGCATGGTTCTAAGCTAAGTTTCCTTTCCTTTTTCTGTTCTCTCAGATTTTGTCCTCAGGTTTGAAGTGTCTGTGTTGTGCAGCTGGTCTGGTCTGTCTCTAGACAGTTCAGGCTTCACCCACTAGTTAAATGGTGGAGGCTCACAGCGACATACTCAACACACAAGTTTCTGAACTCTGCATGAGGGTTTCTCCGACGAAGTGAGGGCCGTGAGGCACAGCTCCCCGTCCCCCGGTGACCCTGCTAGGTCCACCTTCTTAGGGAAACCCTCTGCAGAGGAGCTGACAGAGCCAGGAACTTGTGAGTTGCGTGTGTCCACTCAGGCATCATTCATGCTTGTTCTGCAGGCAGTTCCTGTCAGAAGGAGGAGGCGCAGCAGGAGCGCCGGGGGGCGGAAGACGGTGCCTCAGTGCCTCTCTCCTTCTGACATTGTTAAAGAAAACACAACAAATTTATAAGTATGTAGATAATTACATGTAGATAATGTCCTCAAGTTCTGTATAACCACTTTTCCCTCTCTCTGTGTTTGTTTCTCGTTCGTCGTTGTGTGTGTGTTTGTGTGCATCTGTCTCTTTCAAACAGGTGCCGGTCCTCACCTCTGCAGTGCTGCCGTCTCCTGTAGCGCTGCATGGTTCTAAGCTAAGTTTCCTTTCCTTTTTCTGTTCTCTCAGATTTTGTCCTCAGGTTTGAAGTGTCTGTGTTGTGCAGCTGGTCTGGTCTGTCTCTAGACAGTTCAGGCTTCACCCACTAGTTAAATGGTGGAGGCTCACAGCGACATACTCAACACACAAGTTTCTGAACTCTGCATGAGGGTTTCTCCGACGAAGTGAGGGCCGTGAGGCACAGCTCCCCGTCCCCCGGTGACCCTGCTAGGTCCACCTTCTTAGGGAAACCCTCTGCAGAGGAGCTGACAGAGCCAGGAACTTGTGAGTTGCGTGTGTCCACTCAGGCATCATTCATGCTTGTTCTGCAGGCAGTTCCTGTCAGAAGGAGGAGGCGCAGCAGGAGCGCCGGGGGGCGGAAGACGGTGCCTCAGTGCCTCTCTCCTTCTGACATTGTTAAAGAAAACACAACAAATTTATAAGTATGTAGATAATTACATGTAGATAATGTCCTCAAGTTCTGTATAACCACTTTTCCCTCTCTCTGTGTTTGTTTCTCGTTCGTCGTTGTGTGTGTGTTTGTGTGCATCTGTCTCTTTCAAACAGGTGCCGGTCCTCACCTCTGCAGTGCTGCCGTCTCCTGTAGCGCTGCATGGTTCTAAGCTAAGTTTCCTTTCCTTTTTCTGTTCTCTCAGATTTTGTCCTCAGGTTTGAAGTGTCTGTGTTGTGCAGCTGGTCTGGTCTGTCTCTAGACAGTTCAGGCTTCACCCACTAGTTAAATGGTGGAGGCTCACAGCGACATACTCAACACACAAGTTTCTGAACTCTGCATGAGGGTTTCTCCGACGAAGTGAGGGCCGTGAGGCACAGCTCCCCGTCCCCCGGTGACCCTGCTAGGTCCACCTTCTTAGGGAAACCCTCTGCAGAGGAGCTGACAGAGCCAGGAACTTGTGAGTTGCGTGTGTCCACTCAGGCATCATTCATGCTTGTTCTGCAGGCAGTTCCTGTCAGAAGGAGGAGGCGCAGCAGGAGCGCCGGGGGGCGGAAGACGGTGCCTCAGTGCCTCTCTCCTTCTGACATTGTTAAAGAAAACACAACAAATTTATAAGTATGTAGATAATTACATGTAGATAATGTCCTCAAGTTCTGTATAACCACTTTTCCCTCTCTCTGTGTTTGTTTCTCGTTCGTCGTTGTGTGTGTGTTTGTGTGCATCTGTCTCTTTCAAACAGGTGCCGGTCCTCACCTCTGCAGTGCTGCCGTCTCCTGTAGCGCTGCATGGTTCTAAGCTAAGTTTCCTTTCCTTTTTCTGTTCTCTCAGATTTTGTCCTCAGGTTTGAAGTGTCTGTGTTGTGCAGCTGGTCTGGTCTGTCTCTAGACAGTTCAGGCTTCACCCACTAGTTAAATGGTGGAGGCTCACAGCGACATACTCAACACACAAGTTTCTGAACTCTGCATGAGGGTTTCTCCGACGAAGTGAGGGCCGTGAGGCACAGCTCCCCGTCCCCCGGTGACCCTGCTAGGTCCACCTTCTTAGGGAAACCCTCTGCAGAGGAGCTGACAGAGCCAGGAACTTGTGAGTTGCGTGTGTCCACTCAGGCATCATTCATGCTTGTTCTGCAGGCAGTTCCTGTCAGAAGGAGGAGGCGCAGCAGGAGCGCCGGGGGGCGGAAGACGGTGCCTCAGTGCCTCTCTCCTTCTGACATTGTTAAAGAAAACACAACAAATTTATAAGTATGTAGATAATTACATGTAGATAATGTCCTCAAGTTCTGTATAACCACTTTTCCCTCTCTCTGTGTTTGTTTCTCGTTCGTCGTTGTGTGTGTGTTTGTGTGCATCTGTCTCTTTCAAACAGGTGCCGGTCCTCACCTCTGCAGTGCTGCCGTCTCCTGTAGCGCTGCATGGTTCTAAGCTAAGTTTCCTTTCCTTTTTCTGTTCTCTCAGATTTTGTCCTCAGGTTTGAAGTGTCTGTGTTGTGCAGCTGGTCTGGTCTGTCTCTAGACAGTTCAGGCTTCACCCACTAGTTAAATGGTGGAGGCTCACAGCGACATACTCAACACACAAGTTTCTGAACTCTGCATGAGGGTTTCTCCGACGAAGTGAGGGCCGTGAGGCACAGCTCCCCGTCCCCCGGTGACCCTGCTAGGTCCACCTTCTTAGGGAAACCCTCTGCAGAGGAGCTGACAGAGCCAGGAACTTGTGAGTTGCGTGTGTCCACTCAGGCATCATTCATGCTTGTTCTGCAGGCAGTTCCTGTCAGAAGGAGGAGGCGCAGCAGGAGCGCCGGGGGGCGGAAGACGGTGCCTCAGTGCCTCTCTCCTTCTGACATTGTTAAAGAAAACACAACAAATTTATAAGTATGTAGATAATTACATGTAGATAATGTCCTCAAGTTCTGTATAACCACTTTTCCCTCTCTCTGTGTTTGTTTCTCGTTCGTCGTTGTGTGTGTGTTTGTGTGCATCTGTCTCTTTCAAACAGGTGCCGGTCCTCACCTCTGCAGTGCTGCCGTCTCCTGTAGCGCTGCATGGTTCTAAGCTAAGTTTCCTTTCCTTTTTCTGTTCTCTCAGATTTTGTCCTCAGGTTTGAAGTGTCTGTGTTGTGCAGCTGGTCTGGTCTGTCTCTAGACAGTTCAGGCTTCACCCACTAGTTAAATGGTGGAGGCTCACAGCGACATACTCAACACACAAGTTTCTGAACTCTGCATGAGGGTTTCTCCGACGAAGTGAGGGCCGTGAGGCACAGCTCCCCGTCCCCCGGTGACCCTGCTAGGTCCACCTTCTTAGGGAAACCCTCTGCAGAGGAGCTGACAGAGCCAGGAACTTGTGAGTTGCGTGTGTCCACTCAGGCATCATTCATGCTTGTTCTGCAGGCAGTTCCTGTCAGAAGGAGGAGGCGCAGCAGGAGCGCCGGGGGGCGGAAGACGGTGCCTCAGTGCCTCTCTCCTTCTGACATTGTTAAAGAAAACACAACAAATTTATAAGTATGTAGATAATTACATGTAGATAATGTCCTCAAGTTCTGTATAACCACTTTTCCCTCTCTCTGTGTTTGTTTCTCGTTCGTCGTTGTGTGTGTGTTTGTGTGCATCTGTCTCTTTCAAACAGGTGCCGGTCCTCACCTCTGCAGTGCTGCCGTCTCCTGTAGCGCTGCATGGTTCTAAGCTAAGTTTCCTTTCCTTTTTCTGTTCTCTCAGATTTTGTCCTCAGGTTTGAAGTGTCTGTGTTGTGCAGCTGGTCTGGTCTGTCTCTAGACAGTTCAGGCTTCACCCACTAGTTAAATGGTGGAGGCTCACAGCGACATACTCAACACACAAGTTTCTGAACTCTGCATGAGGGTTTCTCCGACGAAGTGAGGGCCGTGAGGCACAGCTCCCCGTCCCCCGGTGACCCTGCTAGGTCCACCTTCTTAGGGAAACCCTCTGCAGAGGAGCTGACAGAGCCAGGAACTTGTGAGTTGCGTGTGTCCACTCAGGCATCATTCATGCTTGTTCTGCAGGCAGTTCCTGTCAGAAGGAGGAGGCGCAGCAGGAGCGCCGGGGGGCGGAAGACGGTGCCTCAGTGCCTCTCTCCTTCTGACATTGTTAAAGAAAACACAACAAATTTATAAGTATGTAGATAATTACATGTAGATAATGTCCTCAAGTTCTGTATAACCACTTTTCCCTCTCTCTGTGTTTGTTTCTCGTTCGTCGTTGTGTGTGTGTTTGTGTGCATCTGTCTCTTTCAAACAGGTGCCGGTCCTCACCTCTGCAGTGCTGCCGTCTCCTGTAGCGCTGCATGGTTCTAAGCTAAGTTTCCTTTCCTTTTTCTGTTCTCTCAGATTTTGTCCTCAGGTTTGAAGTGTCTGTGTTGTGCAGCTGGTCTGGTCTGTCTCTAGACAGTTCAGGCTTCACCCACTAGTTAAATGGTGGAGGCTCACAGCGACATACTCAACACACAAGTTTCTGAACTCTGCATGAGGGTTTCTCCGACGAAGTGAGGGCCGTGAGGCACAGCTCCCCGTCCCCCGGTGACCCTGCTAGGTCCACCTTCTTAGGGAAACCCTCTGCAGAGGAGCTGACAGAGCCAGGAACTTGTGAGTTGCGTGTGTCCACTCAGGCATCATTCATGCTTGTTCTGCAGGCAGTTCCTGTCAGAAGGAGGAGGCGCAGCAGGAGCGCCGGGGGGCGGAAGACGGTGCCTCAGTGCCTCTCTCCTTCTGACATTGTTAAAGAAAACACAACAAATTTATAAGTATGTAGATAATTACATGTAGATAATGTCCTCAAGTTCTGTATAACCACTTTTCCCTCTCTCTGTGTTTGTTTCTCGTTCGTCGTTGTGTGTGTGTTTGTGTGCATCTGTCTCTTTCAAACAGGTGCCGGTCCTCACCTCTGCAGTGCTGCCGTCTCCTGTAGCGCTGCATGGTTCTAAGCTAAGTTTCCTTTCCTTTTTCTGTTCTCTCAGATTTTGTCCTCAGGTTTGAAGTGTCTGTGTTGTGCAGCTGGTCTGGTCTGTCTCTAGACAGTTCAGGCTTCACCCACTAGTTAAATGGTGGAGGCTCACAGCGACATACTCAACACACAAGTTTCTGAACTCTGCATGAGGGTTTCTCCGACGAAGTGAGGGCCGTGAGGCACAGCTCCCCGTCCCCCGGTGACCCTGCTAGGTCCACCTTCTTAGGGAAACCCTCTGCAGAGGAGCTGACAGAGCCAGGAACTTGTGAGTTGCGTGTGTCCACTCAGGCATCATTCATGCTTGTTCTGCAGGCAGTTCCTGTCAGAAGGAGGAGGCGCAGCAGGAGCGCCGGGGGGCGGAAGACGGTGCCTCAGTGCCTCTCTCCTTCTGACATTGTTAAAGAAAACACAACAAATTTATAAGTATGTAGATAATTACATGTAGATAATGTCCTCAAGTTCTGTATAACCACTTTTCCCTCTCTCTGTGTTTGTTTCTCGTTCGTCGTTGTGTGTGTGTTTGTGTGCATCTGTCTCTTTCAAACAGGTGCCGGTCCTCACCTCTGCAGTGCTGCCGTCTCCTGTAGCGCTGCATGGTTCTAAGCTAAGTTTCCTTTCCTTTTTCTGTTCTCTCAGATTTTGTCCTCAGGTTTGAAGTGTCTGTGTTGTGCAGCTGGTCTGGTCTGTCTCTAGACAGTTCAGGCTTCACCCACTAGTTAAATGGTGGAGGCTCACAGCGACATACTCAACACACAAGTTTCTGAACTCTGCATGAGGGTTTCTCCGACGAAGTGAGGGCCGTGAGGCACAGCTCCCCGTCCCCCGGTGACCCTGCTAGGTCCACCTTCTTAGGGAAACCCTCTGCAGAGGAGCTGACAGAGCCAGGAACTTGTGAGTTGCGTGTGTCCACTCAGGCATCATTCATGCTTGTTCTGCAGGCAGTTCCTGTCAGAAGGAGGAGGCGCAGCAGGAGCGCCGGGGGGCGGAAGACGGGGCCTCAGTGCCTCTCTCCTTCTGACATTGTTAAAGAAAACACAACAAATTTATAAGTATGTAGATAATTACATGTAGATAATGTCCTCAAGTTCTGTATAACCACTTTTCCCTCTCTCTGTGTTTGTTTCTCGTTCGTCGTTGTGTGTGTGTTTGTGTGCATCTGTCTCTTTCAAACAGGTGCCGGTCCTCACCTCTGCAGTGCTGCCGTCTCCTGTAGCGCTGCATGGTTCTAAGCTAAGTTTCCTTTCCTTTTTCTGTTCTCTCAGATTTTGTCCTCAGGTTTGAAGTGTCTGTGTTGTGCAGCTGGTCTGGTCTGTCTCTAGACAGTTCAGGCTTCACCCACTAGTTAAATGGTGGAGGCTCACAGCGACATACTCAACACACAAGTTTCTGAACTCTGCATGAGGGTTTCTCCGACGAAGTGAGGGCCGTGAGGCACAGCTCCCCGTCCCCCGGTGACCCTGCTAGGTCCACCTTCTTAGGGAAACCCTCTGCAGAGGAGCTGACAGAGCCAGGAACTTGTGAGTTGCGTGTGTCCACTCAGGCATCATTCATGCTTGTTCTGCAGGCAGTTCCTGTCAGAAGGAGGAGGCGCAGCAGGAGCGCCGGGGGGCGGAAGACGGTGCCTCAGTGCCTCTCTCCTTCTGACATTGTTAAAGAAAACACAACAAATTTATAAGTATGTAGATAATTACATGTAGATAATGTCCTCAAGTTCTGTATAACCACTTTTCCCTCTCTCTGTGTTTGTTTCTCGTTCGTCGTTGTGTGTGTGTTTGTGTGCATCTGTCTCTTTCAAACAGGTGCCGGTCCTCACCTCTGCAGTGCTGCCGTCTCCTGTAGCGCTGCATGGTTCTAAGCTAAGTTTCCTTTCCTTTTTCTGTTCTCTCAGATTTTGTCCTCAGGTTTGAAGTGTCTGTGTTGTGCAGCTGGTCTGGTCTGTCTCTAGACAGTTCAGGCTTCACCCACTAGTTAAATGGTGGAGGCTCACAGCGACATACTCAACACACAAGTTTCTGAACTCTGCATGAGGGTTTCTCCGACGAAGTGAGGGCCGTGAGGCACAGCTCCCCGTCCCCCGGTGACCCTGCTAGGTCCACCTTCTTAGGGAAACCCTCTGCAGAGGAGCTGACAGAGCCAGGAACTTGTGAGTTGCGTGTGTCCACTCAGGCATCATTCATGCTTGTTCTGCAGGCAGTTCCTGTCAGAAGGAGGAGGCGCAGCAGGAGCGCCGGGGGGCGGAAGACGGTGCCTCAGTGCCTCTCTCCTTCTGACATTGTTAAAGAAAACACAACAAATTTATAAGTATGTAGATAATTACATGTAGATAATGTCCTCAAGTTCTGTATAACCACTTTTCCCTCTCTCTGTGTTTGTTTCTCGTTCGTCGTTGTGTGTGTGTTTGTGTGCATCTGTCTCTTTCAAACAGGTGCCGGTCCTCACCTCTGCAGTGCTGCCGTCTCCTGTAGCGCTGCATGGTTCTAAGCTAAGTTTCCTTTCCTTTTTCTGTTCTCTCAGATTTTGTCCTCAGGTTTGAAGTGTCTGTGTTGTGCAGCTGGTCTGGTCTGTCTCTAGACAGTTCAGGCTTCACCCACTAGTTAAATGGTGGAGGCTCACAGCGACATACTCAACACACAAGTTTCTGAACTCTGCATGAGGGTTTCTCCGACGAAGTGAGGGCCGTGAGGCACAGCTCCCCGTCCCCCGGTGACCCTGCTAGGTCCACCTTCTTAGGGAAACCCTCTGCAGAGGAGCTGACAGAGCCAGGAACTTGTGAGTTGCGTGTGTCCACTCAGGCATCATTCATGCTTGTTCTGCAGGCAGTTCCTGTCAGAAGGAGGAGGCGCAGCAGGAGCGCCGGGGGGCGGAAGACGGTGCCTCAGTGCCTCTCTCCTTCTGACATTGTTAAAGAAAACACAACAAATTTATAAGTATGTAGATAATTACATGTAGATAATGTCCTCAAGTTCTGTATAACCACTTTTCCCTCTCTCTGTGTTTGTTTCTCGTTCGTCGTTGTGTGTGTGTTTGTGTGCATCTGTCTCTTTCAAACAGGTGCCGGTCCTCACCTCTGCAGTGCTGCCGTCTCCTGTAGCGCTGCATGGTTCTAAGCTAAGTTTCCTTTCCTTTTTCTGTTCTCTCAGATTTTGTCCTCAGGTTTGAAGTGTCTGTGTTGTGCAGCTGGTCTGGTCTGTCTCTAGACAGTTCAGGCTTCACCCACTAGTTAAATGGTGGAGGCTCACAGCGACATACTCAACACACAAGTTTCTGAACTCTGCATGAGGGTTTCTCCGACGAAGTGAGGGCCGTGAGGCACAGCTCCCCGTCCCCCGGTGACCCTGCTAGGTCCACCTTCTTAGGGAAACCCTCTGCAGAGGAGCTGACAGAGCCAGGAACTTGTGAGTTGCGTGTGTCCACTCAGGCATCATTCATGCTTGTTCTGCAGGCAGTTCCTGTCAGAAGGAGGAGGCGCAGCAGGAGCGCCGGGGGGCGGAAGACGGTGCCTCAGTGCCTCTCTCCTTCTGACATTGTTAAAGAAAACACAACAAATTTATAAGTATGTAGATAATTACATGTAGATAATGTCCTCAAGTTCTGTATAACCACTTTTCCCTCTCTCTGTGTTTGTTTCTCGTTCGTCGTTGTGTGTGTGTTTGTGTGCATCTGTCTCTTTCAAACAGGTGCCGGTCCTCACCTCTGCAGTGCTGCCGTCTCCTGTAGCGCTGCATGGTTCTAAGCTAAGTTTCCTTTCCTTTTTCTGTTCTCTCAGATTTTGTCCTCAGGTTTGAAGTGTCTGTGTTGTGCAGCTGGTCTGGTCTGTCTCTAGACAGTTCAGGCTTCACCCACTAGTTAAATGGTGGAGGCTCACAGCGACATACTCAACACACAAGTTTCTGAACTCTGCATGAGGGTTTCTCCGACGAAGTGAGGGCCGTGAGGCACAGCTCCCCGTCCCCCGGTGACCCTGCTAGGTCCACCTTCTTAGGGAAACCCTCTGCAGAGGAGCTGACAGAGCCAGGAACTTGTGAGTTGCGTGTGTCCACTCAGGCATCATTCATGCTTGTTCTGCAGGCAGTTCCTGTCAGAAGGAGGAGGCGCAGCAGGAGCGCCGGGGGGCGGAAGACGGTGCCTCAGTGCCTCTCTCCTTCTGACATTGTTAAAGAAAACACAACAAATTTATAAGTATGTAGATAATTACATGTAGATAATGTCCTCAAGTTCTGTATAACCACTTTTCCCTCTCTCTGTGTTTGTTTCTCGTTCGTCGTTGTGTGTGTGTTTGTGTGCATCTGTCTCTTTCAAACAGGTGCCGGTCCTCACCTCTGCAGTGCTGCCGTCTCCTGTAGCGCTGCATGGTTCTAAGCTAAGTTTCCTTTCCTTTTTCTGTTCTCTCAGATTTTGTCCTCAGGTTTGAAGTGTCTGTGTTGTGCAGCTGGTCTGGTCTGTCTCTAGACAGTTCAGGCTTCACCCACTAGTTAAATGGTGGAGGCTCACAGCGACATACTCAACACACAAGTTTCTGAACTCTGCATGAGGGTTTCTCCGACGAAGTGAGGGCCGTGAGGCACAGCTCCCCGTCCCCCGGTGACCCTGCTAGGTCCACCTTCTTAGGGAAACCCTCTGCAGAGGAGCTGACAGAGCCAGGAACTTGTGAGTTGCGTGTGTCCACTCAGGCATCATTCATGCTTGTTCTGCAGGCAGTTCCTGTCAGAAGGAGGAGGCGCAGCAGGAGCGCCGGGGGGCGGAAGACGGTGCCTCAGTGCCTCTCTCCTTCTGACATTGTTAAAGAAAACACAACAAATTTATAAGTATGTAGATAATTACATGTAGATAATGTCCTCAAGTTCTGTATAACCACTTTTCCCTCTCTCTGTGTTTGTTTCTCGTTCGTCGTTGTGTGTGTGTTTGTGTGCATCTGTCTCTTTCAAACAGGTGCCGGTCCTCACCTCTGCAGTGCTGCCGTCTCCTGTAGCGCTGCATGGTTCTAAGCTAAGTTTCCTTTCCTTTTTCTGTTCTCTCAGATTTTGTCCTCAGGTTTGAAGTGTCTGTGTTGTGCAGCTGGTCTGGTCTGTCTCTAGACAGTTCAGGCTTCACCCACTAGTTAAATGGTGGAGGCTCACAGCGACATACTCAACACACAAGTTTCTGAACTCTGCATGAGGGTTTCTCCGACGAAGTGAGGGCCGTGAGGCACAGCTCCCCGTCCCCCGGTGACCCTGCTAGGTCCACCTTCTTAGGGAAACCCTCTGCAGAGGAGCTGACAGAGCCAGGAACTTGTGAGTTGCGTGTGTCCACTCAGGCATCATTCATGCTTGTTCTGCAGGCAGTTCCTGTCAGAAGGAGGAGGCGCAGCAGGAGCGCCGGGGGGCGGAAGACGGTGCCTCAGTGCCTCTCTCCTTCTGACATTGTTAAAGAAAACACAACAAATTTATAAGTATGTAGATAATTACATGTAGATAATGTCCTCAAGTTCTGTATAACCACTTTTCCCTCTCTCTGTGTTTGTTTCTCGTTCGTCGTTGTGTGTGTGTTTGTGTGCATCTGTCTCTTTCAAACAGGTGCCGGTCCTCACCTCTGCAGTGCTGCCGTCTCCTGTAGCGCTGCATGGTTCTAAGCTAAGTTTCCTTTCCTTTTTCTGTTCTCTCAGATTTTGTCCTCAGGTTTGAAGTGTCTGTGTTGTGCAGCTGGTCTGGTCTGTCTCTAGACAGTTCAGGCTTCACCCACTAGTTAAATGGTGGAGGCTCACAGCGACATACTCAACACACAAGTTTCTGAACTCTGCATGAGGGTTTCTCCGACGAAGTGAGGGCCGTGAGGCACAGCTCCCCGTCCCCCGGTGACCCTGCTAGGTCCACCTTCTTAGGGAAACCCTCTGCAGAGGAGCTGACAGAGCCAGGAACTTGTGAGTTGCGTGTGTCCACTCAGGCATCATTCATGCTTGTTCTGCAGGCAGTTCCTGTCAGAAGGAGGAGGCGCAGCAGGAGCGCCGGGGGGCGGAAGACGGTGCCTCAGTGCCTCTCTCCTTCTGACATTGTTAAAGAAAACACAACAAATTTATAAGTATGTAGATAATTACATGTAGATAATGTCCTCAAGTTCTGTATAACCACTTTTCCCTCTCTCTGTGTTTGTTTCTCGTTCGTCGTTGTGTGTGTGTTTGTGTGCATCTGTCTCTTTCAAACAGGTGCCGGTCCTCACCTCTGCAGTGCTGCCGTCTCCTGTAGCGCTGCATGGTTCTAAGCTAAGTTTCCTTTCCTTTTTCTGTTCTCTCAGATTTTGTCCTCAGGTTTGAAGTGTCTGTGTTGTGCAGCTGGTCTGGTCTGTCTCTAGACAGTTCAGGCTTCACCCACTAGTTAAATGGTGGAGGCTCACAGCGACATACTCAACACACAAGTTTCTGAACTCTGCATGAGGGTTTCTCCGACGAAGTGAGGGCCGTGAGGCACAGCTCCCCGTCCCCCGGTGACCCTGCTAGGTCCACCTTCTTAGGGAAACCCTCTGCAGAGGAGCTGACAGAGCCAGGAACTTGTGAGTTGCGTGTGTCCACTCAGGCATCATTCATGCTTGTTCTGCAGGCAGTTCCTGTCAGAAGGAGGAGGCGCAGCAGGAGCGCCGGGGGGCGGAAGACGGTGCCTCAGTGCCTCTCTCCTTCTGACATTGTTAAAGAAAACACAACAAATTTATAAGTATGTAGATAATTACATGTAGATAATGTCCTCAAGTTCTGTATAACCACTTTTCCCTCTCTCTGTGTTTGTTTCTCGTTCGTCGTTGTGTGTGTGTTTGTGTGCATCTGTCTCTTTCAAACAGGTGCCGGTCCTCACCTCTGCAGTGCTGCCGTCTCCTGTAGCGCTGCATGGTTCTAAGCTAAGTTTCCTTTCCTTTTTCTGTTCTCTCAGATTTTGTCCTCAGGTTTGAAGTGTCTGTGTTGTGCAGCTGGTCTGGTCTGTCTCTAGACAGTTCAGGCTTCACCCACTAGTTAAATGGTGGAGGCTCACAGCGACATACTCAACACACAAGTTTCTGAACTCTGCATGAGGGTTTCTCCGACGAAGTGAGGGCCGTGAGGCACAGCTCCCCGTCCCCCGGTGACCCTGCTAGGTCCACCTTCTTAGGGAAACCCTCTGCAGAGGAGCTGACAGAGCCAGGAACTTGTGAGTTGCGTGTGTCCACTCAGGCATCATTCATGCTTGTTCTGCAGGCAGTTCCTGTCAGAAGGAGGAGGCGCAGCAGGAGCGCCGGGGGGCGGAAGACGGTGCCTCAGTGCCTCTCTCCTTCTGACATTGTTAAAGAAAACACAACAAATTTATAAGTATGTAGATAATTACATGTAGATAATGTCCTCAAGTTCTGTATAACCACTTTTCCCTCTCTCTGTGTTTGTTTCTCGTTCGTCGTTGTGTGTGTGTTTGTGTGCATCTGTCTCTTTCAAACAGGTGCCGGTCCTCACCTCTGCAGTGCTGCCGTCTCCTGTAGCGCTGCATGGTTCTAAGCTAAGTTTCCTTTCCTTTTTCTGTTCTCTCAGATTTTGTCCTCAGGTTTGAAGTGTCTGTGTTGTGCAGCTGGTCTGGTCTGTCTCTAGACAGTTCAGGCTTCACCCACTAGTTAAATGGTGGAGGCTCACAGCGACATACTCAACACACAAGTTTCTGAACTCTGCATGAGGGTTTCTCCGACGAAGTGAGGGCCGTGAGGCACAGCTCCCCGTCCCCCGGTGACCCTGCTAGGTCCACCTTCTTAGGGAAACCCTCTGCAGAGGAGCTGACAGAGCCAGGAACTTGTGAGTTGCGTGTGTCCACTCAGGCATCATTCATGCTTGTTCTGCAGGCAGTTCCTGTCAGAAGGAGGAGGCGCAGCAGGAGCGCCGGGGGGCGGAAGACGGTGCCTCAGTGCCTCTCTCCTTCTGACATTGTTAAAGAAAACACAACAAATTTATAAGTATGTAGATAATTACATGTAGATAATGTCCTCAAGTTCTGTATAACCACTTTTCCCTCTCTCTGTGTTTGTTTCTCGTTCGTCGTTGTGTGTGTGTTTGTGTGCATCTGTCTCTTTCAAACAGGTGCCGGTCCTCACCTCTGCAGTGCTGCCGTCTCCTGTAGCGCTGCATGGTTCTAAGCTAAGTTTCCTTTCCTTTTTCTGTTCTCTCAGATTTTGTCCTCAGGTTTGAAGTGTCTGTGTTGTGCAGCTGGTCTGGTCTGTCTCTAGACAGTTCAGGCTTCACCCACTAGTTAAATGGTGGAGGCTCACAGCGACATACTCAACACACAAGTTTCTGAACTCTGCATGAGGGTTTCTCCGACGAAGTGAGGGCCGTGAGGCACAGCTCCCCGTCCCCCGGTGACCCTGCTAGGTCCACCTTCTTAGGGAAACCCTCTGCAGAGGAGCTGACAGAGCCAGGAACTTGTGAGTTGCGTGTGTCCACTCAGGCATCATTCATGCTTGTTCTGCAGGCAGTTCCTGTCAGAAGGAGGAGGCGCAGCAGGAGCGCCGGGGGGCGGAAGACGGTGCCTCAGTGCCTCTCTCCTTCTGACATTGTTAAAGAAAACACAACAAATTTATAAGTATGTAGATAATTACATGTAGATAATGTCCTCAAGTTCTGTATAACCACTTTTCCCTCTCTCTGTGTTTGTTTCTCGTTCGTCGTTGTGTGTGTGTTTGTGTGCATCTGTCTCTTTCAAACAGGTGCCGGTCCTCACCTCTGCAGTGCTGCCGTCTCCTGTAGCGCTGCATGGTTCTAAGCTAAGTTTCCTTTCCTTTTTCTGTTCTCTCAGATTTTGTCCTCAGGTTTGAAGTGTCTGTGTTGTGCAGCTGGTCTGGTCTGTCTCTAGACAGTTCAGGCTTCACCCACTAGTTAAATGGTGGAGGCTCACAGCGACATACTCAACACACAAGTTTCTGAACTCTGCATGAGGGTTTCTCCGACGAAGTGAGGGCCGTGAGGCACAGCTCCCCGTCCCCCGGTGACCCTGCTAGGTCCACCTTCTTAGGGAAACCCTCTGCAGAGGAGCTGACAGAGCCAGGAACTTGTGAGTTGCGTGTGTCCACTCAGGCATCATTCATGCTTGTTCTGCAGGCAGTTCCTGTCAGAAGGAGGAGGCGCAGCAGGAGCGCCGGGGGGCGGAAGACGGTGCCTCAGTGCCTCTCTCCTTCTGACATTGTTAAAGAAAACACAACAAATTTATAAGTATGTAGATAATTACATGTAGATAATGTCCTCAAGTTCTGTATAACCACTTTTCCCTCTCTCTGTGTTTGTTTCTCGTTCGTCGTTGTGTGTGTGTTTGTGTGCATCTGTCTCTTTCAAACAGGTGCCGGTCCTCACCTCTGCAGTGCTGCCGTCTCCTGTAGCGCTGCATGGTTCTAAGCTAAGTTTCCTTTCCTTTTTCTGTTCTCTCAGATTTTGTCCTCAGGTTTGAAGTGTCTGTGTTGTGCAGCTGGTCTGGTCTGTCTCTAGACAGTTCAGGCTTCACCCACTAGTTAAATGGTGGAGGCTCACAGCGACATACTCAACACACAAGTTTCTGAACTCTGCATGAGGGTTTCTCCGACGAAGTGAGGGCCGTGAGGCACAGCTCCCCGTCCCCCGGTGACCCTGCTAGGTCCACCTTCTTAGGGAAACCCTCTGCAGAGGAGCTGACAGAGCCAGGAACTTGTGAGTTGCGTGTGTCCACTCAGGCATCATTCATGCTTGTTCTGCAGGCAGTTCCTGTCAGAAGGAGGAGGCGCAGCAGGAGCGCCGGGGGGCGGAAGACGGTGCCTCAGTGCCTCTCTCCTTCTGACATTGTTAAAGAAAACACAACAAATTTATAAGTATGTAGATAATTACATGTAGATAATGTCCTCAAGTTCTGTATAACCACTTTTCCCTCTCTCTGTGTTTGTTTCTCGTTCGTCGTTGTGTGTGTGTTTGTGTGCATCTGTCTCTTTCAAACAGGTGCCGGTCCTCACCTCTGCAGTGCTGCCGTCTCCTGTAGCGCTGCATGGTTCTAAGCTAAGTTTCCTTTCCTTTTTCTGTTCTCTCAGATTTTGTCCTCAGGTTTGAAGTGTCTGTGTTGTGCAGCTGGTCTGGTCTGTCTCTAGACAGTTCAGGCTTCACCCACTAGTTAAATGGTGGAGGCTCACAGCGACATACTCAACACACAAGTTTCTGAACTCTGCATGAGGGTTTCTCCGACGAAGTGAGGGCCGTGAGGCACAGCTCCCCGTCCCCCGGTGACCCTGCTAGGTCCACCTTCTTAGGGAAACCCTCTGCAGAGGAGCTGACAGAGCCAGGAACTTGTGAGTTGCGTGTGTCCACTCAGGCATCATTCATGCTTGTTCTGCAGGCAGTTCCTGTCAGAAGGAGGAGGCGCAGCAGGAGCGCCGGGGGGCGGAAGACGGTGCCTCAGTGCCTCTCTCCTTCTGACATTGTTAAAGAAAACACAACAAATTTATAAGTATGTAGATAATTACATGTAGATAATGTCCTCAAGTTCTGTATAACCACTTTTCCCTCTCTCTGTGTTTGTTTCTCGTTCGTCGTTGTGTGTGTGTTTGTGTGCATCTGTCTCTTTCAAACAGGTGCCGGTCCTCACCTCTGCAGTGCTGCCGTCTCCTGTAGCGCTGCATGGTTCTAAGCTAAGTTTCCTTTCCTTTTTCTGTTCTCTCAGATTTTGTCCTCAGGTTTGAAGTGTCTGTGTTGTGCAGCTGGTCTGGTCTGTCTCTAGACAGTTCAGGCTTCACCCACTAGTTAAATGGTGGAGGCTCACAGCGACATACTCAACACACAAGTTTCTGAACTCTGCATGAGGGTTTCTCCGACGAAGTGAGGGCCGTGAGGCACAGCTCCCCGTCCCCCGGTGACCCTGCTAGGTCCACCTTCTTAGGGAAACCCTCTGCAGAGGAGCTGACAGAGCCAGGAACTTGTGAGTTGCGTGTGTCCACTCAGGCATCATTCATGCTTGTTCTGCAGGCAGTTCCTGTCAGAAGGAGGAGGCGCAGCAGGAGCGCCGGGGGGCGGAAGACGGTGCCTCAGTGCCTCTCTCCTTCTGACATTGTTAAAGAAAACACAACAAATTTATAAGTATGTAGATAATTACATGTAGATAATGTCCTCAAGTTCTGTATAACCACTTTTCCCTCTCTCTGTGTTTGTTTCTCGTTCGTCGTTGTGTGTGTGTTTGTGTGCATCTGTCTCTTTCAAACAGGTGCCGGTCCTCACCTCTGCAGTGCTGCCGTCTCCTGTAGCGCTGCATGGTTCTAAGCTAAGTTTCCTTTCCTTTTTCTGTTCTCTCAGATTTTGTCCTCAGGTTTGAAGTGTCTGTGTTGTGCAGCTGGTCTGGTCTGTCTCTAGACAGTTCAGGCTTCACCCACTAGTTAAATGGTGGAGGCTCACAGCGACATACTCAACACACAAGTTTCTGAACTCTGCATGAGGGTTTCTCCGACGAAGTGAGGGCCGTGAGGCACAGCTCCCCGTCCCCCGGTGACCCTGCTAGGTCCACCTTCTTAGGGAAACCCTCTGCAGAGGAGCTGACAGAGCCAGGAACTTGTGAGTTGCGTGTGTCCACTCAGGCATCATTCATGCTTGTTCTGCAGGCAGTTCCTGTCAGAAGGAGGAGGCGCAGCAGGAGCGCCGGGGGGCGGAAGACGGTGCCTCAGTGCCTCTCTCCTTCTGACATTGTTAAAGAAAACACAACAAATTTATAAGTATGTAGATAATTACATGTAGATAATGTCCTCAAGTTCTGTATAACCACTTTTCCCTCTCTCTGTGTTTGTTTCTCGTTCGTCGTTGTGTGTGTGTTTGTGTGCATCTGTCTCTTTCAAACAGGTGCCGGTCCTCACCTCTGCAGTGCTGCCGTCTCCTGTAGCGCTGCATGGTTCTAAGCTAAGTTTCCTTTCCTTTTTCTGTTCTCTCAGATTTTGTCCTCAGGTTTGAAGTGTCTGTGTTGTGCAGCTGGTCTGGTCTGTCTCTAGACAGTTCAGGCTTCACCCACTAGTTAAATGGTGGAGGCTCACAGCGACATACTCAACACACAAGTTTCTGAACTCTGCATGAGGGTTTCTCCGACGAAGTGAGGGCCGTGAGGCACAGCTCCCCGTCCCCCGGTGACCCTGCTAGGTCCACCTTCTTAGGGAAACCCTCTGCAGAGGAGCTGACAGAGCCAGGAACTTGTGAGTTGCGTGTGTCCACTCAGGCATCATTCATGCTTGTTCTGCAGGCAGTTCCTGTCAGAAGGAGGAGGCGCAGCAGGAGCGCCGGGGGGCGGAAGACGGTGCCTCAGTGCCTCTCTCCTTCTGACATTGTTAAAGAAAACACAACAAATTTATAAGTATGTAGATAATTACATGTAGATAATGTCCTCAAGTTCTGTATAACCACTTTTCCCTCTCTCTGTGTTTGTTTCTCGTTCGTCGTTGTGTGTGTGTTTGTGTGCATCTGTCTCTTTCAAACAGGTGCCGGTCCTCACCTCTGCAGTGCTGCCGTCTCCTGTAGCGCTGCATGGTTCTAAGCTAAGTTTCCTTTCCTTTTTCTGTTCTCTCAGATTTTGTCCTCAGGTTTGAAGTGTCTGTGTTGTGCAGCTGGTCTGGTCTGTCTCTAGACAGTTCAGGCTTCACCCACTAGTTAAATGGTGGAGGCTCACAGCGACATACTCAACACACAAGTTTCTGAACTCTGCATGAGGGTTTCTCCGACGAAGTGAGGGCCGTGAGGCACAGCTCCCCGTCCCCCGGTGACCCTGCTAGGTCCACCTTCTTAGGGAAACCCTCTGCAGAGGAGCTGACAGAGCCAGGAACTTGTGAGTTGCGTGTGTCCACTCAGGCATCATTCATGCTTGTTCTGCAGGCAGTTCCTGTCAGAAGGAGGAGGCGCAGCAGGAGCGCCGGGGGGCGGAAGACGGTGCCTCAGTGCCTCTCTCCTTCTGACATTGTTAAAGAAAACACAACAAATTTATAAGTATGTAGATAATTACATGTAGATAATGTCCTCAAGTTCTGTATAACCACTTTTCCCTCTCTCTGTGTTTGTTTCTCGTTCGTCGTTGTGTGTGTGTTTGTGTGCATCTGTCTCTTTCAAACAGGTGCCGGTCCTCACCTCTGCAGTGCTGCCGTCTCCTGTAGCGCTGCATGGTTCTAAGCTAAGTTTCCTTTCCTTTTTCTGTTCTCTCAGATTTTGTCCTCAGGTTTGAAGTGTCTGTGTTGTGCAGCTGGTCTGGTCTGTCTCTAGACAGTTCAGGCTTCACCCACTAGTTAAATGGTGGAGGCTCACAGCGACATACTCAACACACAAGTTTCTGAACTCTGCATGAGGGTTTCTCCGACGAAGTGAGGGCCGTGAGGCACAGCTCCCCGTCCCCCGGTGACCCTGCTAGGTCCACCTTCTTAGGGAAACCCTCTGCAGAGGAGCTGACAGAGCCAGGAACTTGTGAGTTGCGTGTGTCCACTCAGGCATCATTCATGCTTGTTCTGCAGGCAGTTCCTGTCAGAAGGAGGAGGCGCAGCAGGAGCGCCGGGGGGCGGAAGACGGTGCCTCAGTGCCTCTCTCCTTCTGACATTGTTAAAGAAAACACAACAAATTTATAAGTATGTAGATAATTACATGTAGATAATGTCCTCAAGTTCTGTATAACCACTTTTCCCTCTCTCTGTGTTTGTTTCTCGTTCGTCGTTGTGTGTGTGTTTGTGTGCATCTGTCTCTTTCAAACAGGTGCCGGTCCTCACCTCTGCAGTGCTGCCGTCTCCTGTAGCGCTGCATGGTTCTAAGCTAAGTTTCCTTTCCTTTTTCTGTTCTCTCAGATTTTGTCCTCAGGTTTGAAGTGTCTGTGTTGTGCAGCTGGTCTGGTCTGTCTCTAGACAGTTCAGGCTTCACCCACTAGTTAAATGGTGGAGGCTCACAGCGACATACTCAACACACAAGTTTCTGAACTCTGCATGAGGGTTTCTCCGACGAAGTGAGGGCCGTGAGGCACAGCTCCCCGTCCCCCGGTGACCCTGCTAGGTCCACCTTCTTAGGGAAACCCTCTGCAGAGGAGCTGACAGAGCCAGGAACTTGTGAGTTGCGTGTGTCCACTCAGGCATCATTCATGCTTGTTCTGCAGGCAGTTCCTGTCAGAAGGAGGAGGCGCAGCAGGAGCGCCGGGGGGCGGAAGACGGTGCCTCAGTGCCTCTCTCCTTCTGACATTGTTAAAGAAAACACAACAAATTTATAAGTATGTAGATAATTACATGTAGATAATGTCCTCAAGTTCTGTATAACCACTTTTCCCTCTCTCTGTGTTTGTTTCTCGTTCGTCGTTGTGTGTGTGTTTGTGTGCATCTGTCTCTTTCAAACAGGTGCCGGTCCTCACCTCTGCAGTGCTGCCGTCTCCTGTAGCGCTGCATGGTTCTAAGCTAAGTTTCCTTTCCTTTTTCTGTTCTCTCAGATTTTGTCCTCAGGTTTGAAGTGTCTGTGTTGTGCAGCTGGTCTGGTCTGTCTCTAGACAGTTCAGGCTTCACCCACTAGTTAAATGGTGGAGGCTCACAGCGACATACTCAACACACAAGTTTCTGAACTCTGCATGAGGGTTTCTCCGACGAAGTGAGGGCCGTGAGGCACAGCTCCCCGTCCCCCGGTGACCCTGCTAGGTCCACCTTCTTAGGGAAACCCTCTGCAGAGGAGCTGACAGAGCCAGGAACTTGTGAGTTGCGTGTGTCCACTCAGGCATCATTCATGCTTGTTCTGCAGGCAGTTCCTGTCAGAAGGAGGAGGCGCAGCAGGAGCGCCGGGGGGCGGAAGACGGTGCCTCAGTGCCTCTCTCCTTCTGACATTGTTAAAGAAAACACAACAAATTTATAAGTATGTAGATAATTACATGTAGATAATGTCCTCAAGTTCTGTATAACCACTTTTCCCTCTCTCTGTGTTTGTTTCTCGTTCGTCGTTGTGTGTGTGTTTGTGTGCATCTGTCTCTTTCAAACAGGTGCCGGTCCTCACCTCTGCAGTGCTGCCGTCTCCTGTAGCGCTGCATGGTTCTAAGCTAAGTTTCCTTTCCTTTTTCTGTTCTCTCAGATTTTGTCCTCAGGTTTGAAGTGTCTGTGTTGTGCAGCTGGTCTGGTCTGTCTCTAGACAGTTCAGGCTTCACCCACTAGTTAAATGGTGGAGGCTCACAGCGACATACTCAACACACAAGTTTCTGAACTCTGCATGAGGGTTTCTCCGACGAAGTGAGGGCCGTGAGGCACAGCTCCCCGTCCCCCGGTGACCCTGCTAGGTCCACCTTCTTAGGGAAACCCTCTGCAGAGGAGCTGACAGAGCCAGGAACTTGTGAGTTGCGTGTGTCCACTCAGGCATCATTCATGCTTGTTCTGCAGGCAGTTCCTGTCAGAAGGAGGAGGCGCAGCAGGAGCGCCGGGGGGCGGAAGACGGTGCCTCAGTGCCTCTCTCCTTCTGACATTGTTAAAGAAAACACAACAAATTTATAAGTATGTAGATAATTACATGTAGATAATGTCCTCAAGTTCTGTATAACCACTTTTCCCTCTCTCTGTGTTTGTTTCTCGTTCGTCGTTGTGTGTGTGTTTGTGTGCATCTGTCTCTTTCAAACAGGTGCCGGTCCTCACCTCTGCAGTGCTGCCGTCTCCTGTAGCGCTGCATGGTTCTAAGCTAAGTTTCCTTTCCTTTTTCTGTTCTCTCAGATTTTGTCCTCAGGTTTGAAGTGTCTGTGTTGTGCAGCTGGTCTGGTCTGTCTCTAGACAGTTCAGGCTTCACCCACTAGTTAAATGGTGGAGGCTCACAGCGACATACTCAACACACAAGTTTCTGAACTCTGCATGAGGGTTTCTCCGACGAAGTGAGGGCCGTGAGGCACAGCTCCCCGTCCCCCGGTGACCCTGCTAGGTCCACCTTCTTAGGGAAACCCTCTGCAGAGGAGCTGACAGAGCCAGGAACTTGTGAGTTGCGTGTGTCCACTCAGGCATCATTCATGCTTGTTCTGCAGGCAGTTCCTGTCAGAAGGAGGAGGCGCAGCAGGAGCGCCGGGGGGCGGAAGACGGTGCCTCAGTGCCTCTCTCCTTCTGACATTGTTAAAGAAAACACAACAAATTTATAAGTATGTAGATAATTACATGTAGATAATGTCCTCAAGTTCTGTATAACCACTTTTCCCTCTCTCTGTGTTTGTTTCTCGTTCGTCGTTGTGTGTGTGTTTGTGTGCATCTGTCTCTTTCAAACAGGTGCCGGTCCTCACCTCTGCAGTGCTGCCGTCTCCTGTAGCGCTGCATGGTTCTAAGCTAAGTTTCCTTTCCTTTTTCTGTTCTCTCAGATTTTGTCCTCAGGTTTGAAGTGTCTGTGTTGTGCAGCTGGTCTGGTCTGTCTCTAGACAGTTCAGGCTTCACCCACTAGTTAAATGGTGGAGGCTCACAGCGACATACTCAACACACAAGTTTCTGAACTCTGCATGAGGGTTTCTCCGACGAAGTGAGGGCCGTGAGGCACAGCTCCCCGTCCCCCGGTGACCCTGCTAGGTCCACCTTCTTAGGGAAACCCTCTGCAGAGGAGCTGACAGAGCCAGGAACTTGTGAGTTGCGTGTGTCCACTCAGGCATCATTCATGCTTGTTCTGCAGGCAGTTCCTGTCAGAAGGAGGAGGCGCAGCAGGAGCGCCGGGGGGCGGAAGACGGTGCCTCAGTGCCTCTCTCCTTCTGACATTGTTAAAGAAAACACAACAAATTTATAAGTATGTAGATAATTACATGTAGATAATGTCCTCAAGTTCTGTATAACCACTTTTCCCTCTCTCTGTGTTTGTTTCTCGTTCGTCGTTGTGTGTGTGTTTGTGTGCATCTGTCTCTTTCAAACAGGTGCCGGTCCTCACCTCTGCAGTGCTGCCGTCTCCTGTAGCGCTGCATGGTTCTAAGCTAAGTTTCCTTTCCTTTTTCTGTTCTCTCAGATTTTGTCCTCAGGTTTGAAGTGTCTGTGTTGTGCAGCTGGTCTGGTCTGTCTCTAGACAGTTCAGGCTTCACCCACTAGTTAAATGGTGGAGGCTCACAGCGACATACTCAACACACAAGTTTCTGAACTCTGCATGAGGGTTTCTCCGACGAAGTGAGGGCCGTGAGGCACAGCTCCCCGTCCCCCGGTGACCCTGCTAGGTCCACCTTCTTAGGGAAACCCTCTGCAGAGGAGCTGACAGAGCCAGGAACTTGTGAGTTGCGTGTGTCCACTCAGGCATCATTCATGCTTGTTCTGCAGGCAGTTCCTGTCAGAAGGAGGAGGCGCAGCAGGAGCGCCGGGGGGCGGAAGACGGTGCCTCAGTGCCTCTCTCCTTCTGACATTGTTAAAGAAAAC
>NW_028187229.1:1186824-1229358 GCF_057381845.1 Rhamphochromis longiceps
TAAAGAAAACACAACAAATTTATAAGTATGTAGATAATTACATGTAGATAATGTCCTCAAGTTCTGTATAACCACTTTTCCCTCTCTCTGTGTTTGTTTCTCGTTCGTCGTTGTGTGTGTGTTTGTGTGCATCTGTCTCTTTCAAACAGGTGCCGGTCCTCACCTCTGCAGTGCTGCCGTCTCCTGTAGCGCTGCATGGTTCTAAGCTAAGTTTCCTTTCCTTTTTCTGTTCTCTCAGATTTTGTCCTCAGGTTTGAAGTGTCTGTGTTGTGCAGCTGGTCTGGTCTGTCTCTAGACAGTTCAGGCTTCACCCACTAGTTAAATGGTGGAGGCTCACAGCGACATACTCAACACACAAGTTTCTGAACTCTGCATGAGGGTTTCTCCGACGAAGTGAGGGCCGTGAGGCACAGCTCCCCGTCCCCCGGTGACCCTGCTAGGTCCACCTTCTTAGGGAAACCCTCTGCAGAGGAGCTGACAGAGCCAGGAACTTGTGAGTTGCGTGTGTCCACTCAGGCATCATTCATGCTTGTTCTGCAGGCAGTTCCTGTCAGAAGGAGGAGGCGCAGCAGGAGCGCCGGGGGGCGGAAGACGGTGCCTCAGTGCCTCTCTCCTTCTGACATTGTTAAAGAAAACACAACAAATTTATAAGTATGTAGATAATTACATGTAGATAATGTCCTCAAGTTCTGTATAACCACTTTTCCCTCTCTCTGTGTTTGTTTCTCGTTCGTCGTTGTGTGTGTGTTTGTGTGCATCTGTCTCTTTCAAACAGGTGCCGGTCCTCACCTCTGCAGTGCTGCCGTCTCCTGTAGCGCTGCATGGTTCTAAGCTAAGTTTCCTTTCCTTTTTCTGTTCTCTCAGATTTTGTCCTCAGGTTTGAAGTGTCTGTGTTGTGCAGCTGGTCTGGTCTGTCTCTAGACAGTTCAGGCTTCACCCACTAGTTAAATGGTGGAGGCTCACAGCGACATACTCAACACACAAGTTTCTGAACTCTGCATGAGGGTTTCTCCGACGAAGTGAGGGCCGTGAGGCACAGCTCCCCGTCCCCCGGTGACCCTGCTAGGTCCACCTTCTTAGGGAAACCCTCTGCAGAGGAGCTGACAGAGCCAGGAACTTGTGAGTTGCGTGTGTCCACTCAGGCATCATTCATGCTTGTTCTGCAGGCAGTTCCTGTCAGAAGGAGGAGGCGCAGCAGGAGCGCCGGGGGGCGGAAGACGGTGCCTCAGTGCCTCTCTCCTTCTGACATTGTTAAAGAAAACACAACAAATTTATAAGTATGTAGATAATTACATGTAGATAATGTCCTCAAGTTCTGTATAACCACTTTTCCCTCTCTCTGTGTTTGTTTCTCGTTCGTCGTTGTGTGTGTGTTTGTGTGCATCTGTCTCTTTCAAACAGGTGCCGGTCCTCACCTCTGCAGTGCTGCCGTCTCCTGTAGCGCTGCATGGTTCTAAGCTAAGTTTCCTTTCCTTTTTCTGTTCTCTCAGATTTTGTCCTCAGGTTTGAAGTGTCTGTGTTGTGCAGCTGGTCTGGTCTGTCTCTAGACAGTTCAGGCTTCACCCACTAGTTAAATGGTGGAGGCTCACAGCGACATACTCAACACACAAGTTTCTGAACTCTGCATGAGGGTTTCTCCGACGAAGTGAGGGCCGTGAGGCACAGCTCCCCGTCCCCCGGTGACCCTGCTAGGTCCACCTTCTTAGGGAAACCCTCTGCAGAGGAGCTGACAGAGCCAGGAACTTGTGAGTTGCGTGTGTCCACTCAGGCATCATTCATGCTTGTTCTGCAGGCAGTTCCTGTCAGAAGGAGGAGGCGCAGCAGGAGCGCCGGGGGGCGGAAGACGGTGCCTCAGTGCCTCTCTCCTTCTGACATTGTTAAAGAAAACACAACAAATTTATAAGTATGTAGATAATTACATGTAGATAATGTCCTCAAGTTCTGTATAACCACTTTTCCCTCTCTCTGTGTTTGTTTCTCGTTCGTCGTTGTGTGTGTGTTTGTGTGCATCTGTCTCTTTCAAACAGGTGCCGGTCCTCACCTCTGCAGTGCTGCCGTCTCCTGTAGCGCTGCATGGTTCTAAGCTAAGTTTCCTTTCCTTTTTCTGTTCTCTCAGATTTTGTCCTCAGGTTTGAAGTGTCTGTGTTGTGCAGCTGGTCTGGTCTGTCTCTAGACAGTTCAGGCTTCACCCACTAGTTAAATGGTGGAGGCTCACAGCGACATACTCAACACACAAGTTTCTGAACTCTGCATGAGGGTTTCTCCGACGAAGTGAGGGCCGTGAGGCACAGCTCCCCGTCCCCCGGTGACCCTGCTAGGTCCACCTTCTTAGGGAAACCCTCTGCAGAGGAGCTGACAGAGCCAGGAACTTGTGAGTTGCGTGTGTCCACTCAGGCATCATTCATGCTTGTTCTGCAGGCAGTTCCTGTCAGAAGGAGGAGGCGCAGCAGGAGCGCCGGGGGGCGGAAGACGGTGCCTCAGTGCCTCTCTCCTTCTGACATTGTTAAAGAAAACACAACAAATTTATAAGTATGTAGATAATTACATGTAGATAATGTCCTCAAGTTCTGTATAACCACTTTTCCCTCTCTCTGTGTTTGTTTCTCGTTCGTCGTTGTGTGTGTGTTTGTGTGCATCTGTCTCTTTCAAACAGGTGCCGGTCCTCACCTCTGCAGTGCTGCCGTCTCCTGTAGCGCTGCATGGTTCTAAGCTAAGTTTCCTTTCCTTTTTCTGTTCTCTCAGATTTTGTCCTCAGGTTTGAAGTGTCTGTGTTGTGCAGCTGGTCTGGTCTGTCTCTAGACAGTTCAGGCTTCACCCACTAGTTAAATGGTGGAGGCTCACAGCGACATACTCAACACACAAGTTTCTGAACTCTGCATGAGGGTTTCTCCGACGAAGTGAGGGCCGTGAGGCACAGCTCCCCGTCCCCCGGTGACCCTGCTAGGTCCACCTTCTTAGGGAAACCCTCTGCAGAGGAGCTGACAGAGCCAGGAACTTGTGAGTTGCGTGTGTCCACTCAGGCATCATTCATGCTTGTTCTGCAGGCAGTTCCTGTCAGAAGGAGGAGGCGCAGCAGGAGCGCCGGGGGGCGGAAGACGGTGCCTCAGTGCCTCTCTCCTTCTGACATTGTTAAAGAAAACACAACAAATTTATAAGTATGTAGATAATTACATGTAGATAATGTCCTCAAGTTCTGTATAACCACTTTTCCCTCTCTCTGTGTTTGTTTCTCGTTCGTCGTTGTGTGTGTGTTTGTGTGCATCTGTCTCTTTCAAACAGGTGCCGGTCCTCACCTCTGCAGTGCTGCCGTCTCCTGTAGCGCTGCATGGTTCTAAGCTAAGTTTCCTTTCCTTTTTCTGTTCTCTCAGATTTTGTCCTCAGGTTTGAAGTGTCTGTGTTGTGCAGCTGGTCTGGTCTGTCTCTAGACAGTTCAGGCTTCACCCACTAGTTAAATGGTGGAGGCTCACAGCGACATACTCAACACACAAGTTTCTGAACTCTGCATGAGGGTTTCTCCGACGAAGTGAGGGCCGTGAGGCACAGCTCCCCGTCCCCCGGTGACCCTGCTAGGTCCACCTTCTTAGGGAAACCCTCTGCAGAGGAGCTGACAGAGCCAGGAACTTGTGAGTTGCGTGTGTCCACTCAGGCATCATTCATGCTTGTTCTGCAGGCAGTTCCTGTCAGAAGGAGGAGGCGCAGCAGGAGCGCCGGGGGGCGGAAGACGGTGCCTCAGTGCCTCTCTCCTTCTGACATTGTTAAAGAAAACACAACAAATTTATAAGTATGTAGATAATTACATGTAGATAATGTCCTCAAGTTCTGTATAACCACTTTTCCCTCTCTCTGTGTTTGTTTCTCGTTCGTCGTTGTGTGTGTGTTTGTGTGCATCTGTCTCTTTCAAACAGGTGCCGGTCCTCACCTCTGCAGTGCTGCCGTCTCCTGTAGCGCTGCATGGTTCTAAGCTAAGTTTCCTTTCCTTTTTCTGTTCTCTCAGATTTTGTCCTCAGGTTTGAAGTGTCTGTGTTGTGCAGCTGGTCTGGTCTGTCTCTAGACAGTTCAGGCTTCACCCACTAGTTAAATGGTGGAGGCTCACAGCGACATACTCAACACACAAGTTTCTGAACTCTGCATGAGGGTTTCTCCGACGAAGTGAGGGCCGTGAGGCACAGCTCCCCGTCCCCCGGTGACCCTGCTAGGTCCACCTTCTTAGGGAAACCCTCTGCAGAGGAGCTGACAGAGCCAGGAACTTGTGAGTTGCGTGTGTCCACTCAGGCATCATTCATGCTTGTTCTGCAGGCAGTTCCTGTCAGAAGGAGGAGGCGCAGCAGGAGCGCCGGGGGGCGGAAGACGGTGCCTCAGTGCCTCTCTCCTTCTGACATTGTTAAAGAAAACACAACAAATTTATAAGTATGTAGATAATTACATGTAGATAATGTCCTCAAGTTCTGTATAACCACTTTTCCCTCTCTCTGTGTTTGTTTCTCGTTCGTCGTTGTGTGTGTGTTTGTGTGCATCTGTCTCTTTCAAACAGGTGCCGGTCCTCACCTCTGCAGTGCTGCCGTCTCCTGTAGCGCTGCATGGTTCTAAGCTAAGTTTCCTTTCCTTTTTCTGTTCTCTCAGATTTTGTCCTCAGGTTTGAAGTGTCTGTGTTGTGCAGCTGGTCTGGTCTGTCTCTAGACAGTTCAGGCTTCACCCACTAGTTAAATGGTGGAGGCTCACAGCGACATACTCAACACACAAGTTTCTGAACTCTGCATGAGGGTTTCTCCGACGAAGTGAGGGCCGTGAGGCACAGCTCCCCGTCCCCCGGTGACCCTGCTAGGTCCACCTTCTTAGGGAAACCCTCTGCAGAGGAGCTGACAGAGCCAGGAACTTGTGAGTTGCGTGTGTCCACTCAGGCATCATTCATGCTTGTTCTGCAGGCAGTTCCTGTCAGAAGGAGGAGGCGCAGCAGGAGCGCCGGGGGGCGGAAGACGGTGCCTCAGTGCCTCTCTCCTTCTGACATTGTTAAAGAAAACACAACAAATTTATAAGTATGTAGATAATTACATGTAGATAATGTCCTCAAGTTCTGTATAACCACTTTTCCCTCTCTCTGTGTTTGTTTCTCGTTCGTCGTTGTGTGTGTGTTTGTGTGCATCTGTCTCTTTCAAACAGGTGCCGGTCCTCACCTCTGCAGTGCTGCCGTCTCCTGTAGCGCTGCATGGTTCTAAGCTAAGTTTCCTTTCCTTTTTCTGTTCTCTCAGATTTTGTCCTCAGGTTTGAAGTGTCTGTGTTGTGCAGCTGGTCTGGTCTGTCTCTAGACAGTTCAGGCTTCACCCACTAGTTAAATGGTGGAGGCTCACAGCGACATACTCAACACACAAGTTTCTGAACTCTGCATGAGGGTTTCTCCGACGAAGTGAGGGCCGTGAGGCACAGCTCCCCGTCCCCCGGTGACCCTGCTAGGTCCACCTTCTTAGGGAAACCCTCTGCAGAGGAGCTGACAGAGCCAGGAACTTGTGAGTTGCGTGTGTCCACTCAGGCATCATTCATGCTTGTTCTGCAGGCAGTTCCTGTCAGAAGGAGGAGGCGCAGCAGGAGCGCCGGGGGGCGGAAGACGGTGCCTCAGTGCCTCTCTCCTTCTGACATTGTTAAAGAAAACACAACAAATTTATAAGTATGTAGATAATTACATGTAGATAATGTCCTCAAGTTCTGTATAACCACTTTTCCCTCTCTCTGTGTTTGTTTCTCGTTCGTCGTTGTGTGTGTGTTTGTGTGCATCTGTCTCTTTCAAACAGGTGCCGGTCCTCACCTCTGCAGTGCTGCCGTCTCCTGTAGCGCTGCATGGTTCTAAGCTAAGTTTCCTTTCCTTTTTCTGTTCTCTCAGATTTTGTCCTCAGGTTTGAAGTGTCTGTGTTGTGCAGCTGGTCTGGTCTGTCTCTAGACAGTTCAGGCTTCACCCACTAGTTAAATGGTGGAGGCTCACAGCGACATACTCAACACACAAGTTTCTGAACTCTGCATGAGGGTTTCTCCGACGAAGTGAGGGCCGTGAGGCACAGCTCCCCGTCCCCCGGTGACCCTGCTAGGTCCACCTTCTTAGGGAAACCCTCTGCAGAGGAGCTGACAGAGCCAGGAACTTGTGAGTTGCGTGTGTCCACTCAGGCATCATTCATGCTTGTTCTGCAGGCAGTTCCTGTCAGAAGGAGGAGGCGCAGCAGGAGCGCCGGGGGGCGGAAGACGGTGCCTCAGTGCCTCTCTCCTTCTGACATTGTTAAAGAAAACACAACAAATTTATAAGTATGTAGATAATTACATGTAGATAATGTCCTCAAGTTCTGTATAACCACTTTTCCCTCTCTCTGTGTTTGTTTCTCGTTCGTCGTTGTGTGTGTGTTTGTGTGCATCTGTCTCTTTCAAACAGGTGCCGGTCCTCACCTCTGCAGTGCTGCCGTCTCCTGTAGCGCTGCATGGTTCTAAGCTAAGTTTCCTTTCCTTTTTCTGTTCTCTCAGATTTTGTCCTCAGGTTTGAAGTGTCTGTGTTGTGCAGCTGGTCTGGTCTGTCTCTAGACAGTTCAGGCTTCACCCACTAGTTAAATGGTGGAGGCTCACAGCGACATACTCAACACACAAGTTTCTGAACTCTGCATGAGGGTTTCTCCGACGAAGTGAGGGCCGTGAGGCACAGCTCCCCGTCCCCCGGTGACCCTGCTAGGTCCACCTTCTTAGGGAAACCCTCTGCAGAGGAGCTGACAGAGCCAGGAACTTGTGAGTTGCGTGTGTCCACTCAGGCATCATTCATGCTTGTTCTGCAGGCAGTTCCTGTCAGAAGGAGGAGGCGCAGCAGGAGCGCCGGGGGGCGGAAGACGGTGCCTCAGTGCCTCTCTCCTTCTGACATTGTTAAAGAAAACACAACAAATTTATAAGTATGTAGATAATTACATGTAGATAATGTCCTCAAGTTCTGTATAACCACTTTTCCCTCTCTCTGTGTTTGTTTCTCGTTCGTCGTTGTGTGTGTGTTTGTGTGCATCTGTCTCTTTCAAACAGGTGCCGGTCCTCACCTCTGCAGTGCTGCCGTCTCCTGTAGCGCTGCATGGTTCTAAGCTAAGTTTCCTTTCCTTTTTCTGTTCTCTCAGATTTTGTCCTCAGGTTTGAAGTGTCTGTGTTGTGCAGCTGGTCTGGTCTGTCTCTAGACAGTTCAGGCTTCACCCACTAGTTAAATGGTGGAGGCTCACAGCGACATACTCAACACACAAGTTTCTGAACTCTGCATGAGGGTTTCTCCGACGAAGTGAGGGCCGTGAGGCACAGCTCCCCGTCCCCCGGTGACCCTGCTAGGTCCACCTTCTTAGGGAAACCCTCTGCAGAGGAGCTGACAGAGCCAGGAACTTGTGAGTTGCGTGTGTCCACTCAGGCATCATTCATGCTTGTTCTGCAGGCAGTTCCTGTCAGAAGGAGGAGGCGCAGCAGGAGCGCCGGGGGGCGGAAGACGGTGCCTCAGTGCCTCTCTCCTTCTGACATTGTTAAAGAAAACACAACAAATTTATAAGTATGTAGATAATTACATGTAGATAATGTCCTCAAGTTCTGTATAACCACTTTTCCCTCTCTCTGTGTTTGTTTCTCGTTCGTCGTTGTGTGTGTGTTTGTGTGCATCTGTCTCTTTCAAACAGGTGCCGGTCCTCACCTCTGCAGTGCTGCCGTCTCCTGTAGCGCTGCATGGTTCTAAGCTAAGTTTCCTTTCCTTTTTCTGTTCTCTCAGATTTTGTCCTCAGGTTTGAAGTGTCTGTGTTGTGCAGCTGGTCTGGTCTGTCTCTAGACAGTTCAGGCTTCACCCACTAGTTAAATGGTGGAGGCTCACAGCGACATACTCAACACACAAGTTTCTGAACTCTGCATGAGGGTTTCTCCGACGAAGTGAGGGCCGTGAGGCACAGCTCCCCGTCCCCCGGTGACCCTGCTAGGTCCACCTTCTTAGGGAAACCCTCTGCAGAGGAGCTGACAGAGCCAGGAACTTGTGAGTTGCGTGTGTCCACTCAGGCATCATTCATGCTTGTTCTGCAGGCAGTTCCTGTCAGAAGGAGGAGGCGCAGCAGGAGCGCCGGGGGGCGGAAGACGGTGCCTCAGTGCCTCTCTCCTTCTGACATTGTTAAAGAAAACACAACAAATTTATAAGTATGTAGATAATTACATGTAGATAATGTCCTCAAGTTCTGTATAACCACTTTTCCCTCTCTCTGTGTTTGTTTCTCGTTCGTCGTTGTGTGTGTGTTTGTGTGCATCTGTCTCTTTCAAACAGGTGCCGGTCCTCACCTCTGCAGTGCTGCCGTCTCCTGTAGCGCTGCATGGTTCTAAGCTAAGTTTCCTTTCCTTTTTCTGTTCTCTCAGATTTTGTCCTCAGGTTTGAAGTGTCTGTGTTGTGCAGCTGGTCTGGTCTGTCTCTAGACAGTTCAGGCTTCACCCACTAGTTAAATGGTGGAGGCTCACAGCGACATACTCAACACACAAGTTTCTGAACTCTGCATGAGGGTTTCTCCGACGAAGTGAGGGCCGTGAGGCACAGCTCCCCGTCCCCCGGTGACCCTGCTAGGTCCACCTTCTTAGGGAAACCCTCTGCAGAGGAGCTGACAGAGCCAGGAACTTGTGAGTTGCGTGTGTCCACTCAGGCATCATTCATGCTTGTTCTGCAGGCAGTTCCTGTCAGAAGGAGGAGGCGCAGCAGGAGCGCCGGGGGGCGGAAGACGGTGCCTCAGTGCCTCTCTCCTTCTGACATTGTTAAAGAAAACACAACAAATTTATAAGTATGTAGATAATTACATGTAGATAATGTCCTCAAGTTCTGTATAACCACTTTTCCCTCTCTCTGTGTTTGTTTCTCGTTCGTCGTTGTGTGTGTGTTTGTGTGCATCTGTCTCTTTCAAACAGGTGCCGGTCCTCACCTCTGCAGTGCTGCCGTCTCCTGTAGCGCTGCATGGTTCTAAGCTAAGTTTCCTTTCCTTTTTCTGTTCTCTCAGATTTTGTCCTCAGGTTTGAAGTGTCTGTGTTGTGCAGCTGGTCTGGTCTGTCTCTAGACAGTTCAGGCTTCACCCACTAGTTAAATGGTGGAGGCTCACAGCGACATACTCAACACACAAGTTTCTGAACTCTGCATGAGGGTTTCTCCGACGAAGTGAGGGCCGTGAGGCACAGCTCCCCGTCCCCCGGTGACCCTGCTAGGTCCACCTTCTTAGGGAAACCCTCTGCAGAGGAGCTGACAGAGCCAGGAACTTGTGAGTTGCGTGTGTCCACTCAGGCATCATTCATGCTTGTTCTGCAGGCAGTTCCTGTCAGAAGGAGGAGGCGCAGCAGGAGCGCCGGGGGGCGGAAGACGGTGCCTCAGTGCCTCTCTCCTTCTGACATTGTTAAAGAAAACACAACAAATTTATAAGTATGTAGATAATTACATGTAGATAATGTCCTCAAGTTCTGTATAACCACTTTTCCCTCTCTCTGTGTTTGTTTCTCGTTCGTCGTTGTGTGTGTGTTTGTGTGCATCTGTCTCTTTCAAACAGGTGCCGGTCCTCACCTCTGCAGTGCTGCCGTCTCCTGTAGCGCTGCATGGTTCTAAGCTAAGTTTCCTTTCCTTTTTCTGTTCTCTCAGATTTTGTCCTCAGGTTTGAAGTGTCTGTGTTGTGCAGCTGGTCTGGTCTGTCTCTAGACAGTTCAGGCTTCACCCACTAGTTAAATGGTGGAGGCTCACAGCGACATACTCAACACACAAGTTTCTGAACTCTGCATGAGGGTTTCTCCGACGAAGTGAGGGCCGTGAGGCACAGCTCCCCGTCCCCCGGTGACCCTGCTAGGTCCACCTTCTTAGGGAAACCCTCTGCAGAGGAGCTGACAGAGCCAGGAACTTGTGAGTTGCGTGTGTCCACTCAGGCATCATTCATGCTTGTTCTGCAGGCAGTTCCTGTCAGAAGGAGGAGGCGCAGCAGGAGCGCCGGGGGGCGGAAGACGGTGCCTCAGTGCCTCTCTCCTTCTGACATTGTTAAAGAAAACACAACAAATTTATAAGTATGTAGATAATTACATGTAGATAATGTCCTCAAGTTCTGTATAACCACTTTTCCCTCTCTCTGTGTTTGTTTCTCGTTCGTCGTTGTGTGTGTGTTTGTGTGCATCTGTCTCTTTCAAACAGGTGCCGGTCCTCACCTCTGCAGTGCTGCCGTCTCCTGTAGCGCTGCATGGTTCTAAGCTAAGTTTCCTTTCCTTTTTCTGTTCTCTCAGATTTTGTCCTCAGGTTTGAAGTGTCTGTGTTGTGCAGCTGGTCTGGTCTGTCTCTAGACAGTTCAGGCTTCACCCACTAGTTAAATGGTGGAGGCTCACAGCGACATACTCAACACACAAGTTTCTGAACTCTGCATGAGGGTTTCTCCGACGAAGTGAGGGCCGTGAGGCACAGCTCCCCGTCCCCCGGTGACCCTGCTAGGTCCACCTTCTTAGGGAAACCCTCTGCAGAGGAGCTGACAGAGCCAGGAACTTGTGAGTTGCGTGTGTCCACTCAGGCATCATTCATGCTTGTTCTGCAGGCAGTTCCTGTCAGAAGGAGGAGGCGCAGCAGGAGCGCCGGGGGGCGGAAGACGGTGCCTCAGTGCCTCTCTCCTTCTGACATTGTTAAAGAAAACACAACAAATTTATAAGTATGTAGATAATTACATGTAGATAATGTCCTCAAGTTCTGTATAACCACTTTTCCCTCTCTCTGTGTTTGTTTCTCGTTCGTCGTTGTGTGTGTGTTTGTGTGCATCTGTCTCTTTCAAACAGGTGCCGGTCCTCACCTCTGCAGTGCTGCCGTCTCCTGTAGCGCTGCATGGTTCTAAGCTAAGTTTCCTTTCCTTTTTCTGTTCTCTCAGATTTTGTCCTCAGGTTTGAAGTGTCTGTGTTGTGCAGCTGGTCTGGTCTGTCTCTAGACAGTTCAGGCTTCACCCACTAGTTAAATGGTGGAGGCTCACAGCGACATACTCAACACACAAGTTTCTGAACTCTGCATGAGGGTTTCTCCGACGAAGTGAGGGCCGTGAGGCACAGCTCCCCGTCCCCCGGTGACCCTGCTAGGTCCACCTTCTTAGGGAAACCCTCTGCAGAGGAGCTGACAGAGCCAGGAACTTGTGAGTTGCGTGTGTCCACTCAGGCATCATTCATGCTTGTTCTGCAGGCAGTTCCTGTCAGAAGGAGGAGGCGCAGCAGGAGCGCCGGGGGGCGGAAGACGGTGCCTCAGTGCCTCTCTCCTTCTGACATTGTTAAAGAAAACACAACAAATTTATAAGTATGTAGATAATTACATGTAGATAATGTCCTCAAGTTCTGTATAACCACTTTTCCCTCTCTCTGTGTTTGTTTCTCGTTCGTCGTTGTGTGTGTGTTTGTGTGCATCTGTCTCTTTCAAACAGGTGCCGGTCCTCACCTCTGCAGTGCTGCCGTCTCCTGTAGCGCTGCATGGTTCTAAGCTAAGTTTCCTTTCCTTTTTCTGTTCTCTCAGATTTTGTCCTCAGGTTTGAAGTGTCTGTGTTGTGCAGCTGGTCTGGTCTGTCTCTAGACAGTTCAGGCTTCACCCACTAGTTAAATGGTGGAGGCTCACAGCGACATACTCAACACACAAGTTTCTGAACTCTGCATGAGGGTTTCTCCGACGAAGTGAGGGCCGTGAGGCACAGCTCCCCGTCCCCCGGTGACCCTGCTAGGTCCACCTTCTTAGGGAAACCCTCTGCAGAGGAGCTGACAGAGCCAGGAACTTGTGAGTTGCGTGTGTCCACTCAGGCATCATTCATGCTTGTTCTGCAGGCAGTTCCTGTCAGAAGGAGGAGGCGCAGCAGGAGCGCCGGGGGGCGGAAGACGGTGCCTCAGTGCCTCTCTCCTTCTGACATTGTTAAAGAAAACACAACAAATTTATAAGTATGTAGATAATTACATGTAGATAATGTCCTCAAGTTCTGTATAACCACTTTTCCCTCTCTCTGTGTTTGTTTCTCGTTCGTCGTTGTGTGTGTGTTTGTGTGCATCTGTCTCTTTCAAACAGGTGCCGGTCCTCACCTCTGCAGTGCTGCCGTCTCCTGTAGCGCTGCATGGTTCTAAGCTAAGTTTCCTTTCCTTTTTCTGTTCTCTCAGATTTTGTCCTCAGGTTTGAAGTGTCTGTGTTGTGCAGCTGGTCTGGTCTGTCTCTAGACAGTTCAGGCTTCACCCACTAGTTAAATGGTGGAGGCTCACAGCGACATACTCAACACACAAGTTTCTGAACTCTGCATGAGGGTTTCTCCGACGAAGTGAGGGCCGTGAGGCACAGCTCCCCGTCCCCCGGTGACCCTGCTAGGTCCACCTTCTTAGGGAAACCCTCTGCAGAGGAGCTGACAGAGCCAGGAACTTGTGAGTTGCGTGTGTCCACTCAGGCATCATTCATGCTTGTTCTGCAGGCAGTTCCTGTCAGAAGGAGGAGGCGCAGCAGGAGCGCCGGGGGGCGGAAGACGGTGCCTCAGTGCCTCTCTCCTTCTGACATTGTTAAAGAAAACACAACAAATTTATAAGTATGTAGATAATTACATGTAGATAATGTCCTCAAGTTCTGTATAACCACTTTTCCCTCTCTCTGTGTTTGTTTCTCGTTCGTCGTTGTGTGTGTGTTTGTGTGCATCTGTCTCTTTCAAACAGGTGCCGGTCCTCACCTCTGCAGTGCTGCCGTCTCCTGTAGCGCTGCATGGTTCTAAGCTAAGTTTCCTTTCCTTTTTCTGTTCTCTCAGATTTTGTCCTCAGGTTTGAAGTGTCTGTGTTGTGCAGCTGGTCTGGTCTGTCTCTAGACAGTTCAGGCTTCACCCACTAGTTAAATGGTGGAGGCTCACAGCGACATACTCAACACACAAGTTTCTGAACTCTGCATGAGGGTTTCTCCGACGAAGTGAGGGCCGTGAGGCACAGCTCCCCGTCCCCCGGTGACCCTGCTAGGTCCACCTTCTTAGGGAAACCCTCTGCAGAGGAGCTGACAGAGCCAGGAACTTGTGAGTTGCGTGTGTCCACTCAGGCATCATTCATGCTTGTTCTGCAGGCAGTTCCTGTCAGAAGGAGGAGGCGCAGCAGGAGCGCCGGGGGGCGGAAGACGGTGCCTCAGTGCCTCTCTCCTTCTGACATTGTTAAAGAAAACACAACAAATTTATAAGTATGTAGATAATTACATGTAGATAATGTCCTCAAGTTCTGTATAACCACTTTTCCCTCTCTCTGTGTTTGTTTCTCGTTCGTCGTTGTGTGTGTGTTTGTGTGCATCTGTCTCTTTCAAACAGGTGCCGGTCCTCACCTCTGCAGTGCTGCCGTCTCCTGTAGCGCTGCATGGTTCTAAGCTAAGTTTCCTTTCCTTTTTCTGTTCTCTCAGATTTTGTCCTCAGGTTTGAAGTGTCTGTGTTGTGCAGCTGGTCTGGTCTGTCTCTAGACAGTTCAGGCTTCACCCACTAGTTAAATGGTGGAGGCTCACAGCGACATACTCAACACACAAGTTTCTGAACTCTGCATGAGGGTTTCTCCGACGAAGTGAGGGCCGTGAGGCACAGCTCCCCGTCCCCCGGTGACCCTGCTAGGTCCACCTTCTTAGGGAAACCCTCTGCAGAGGAGCTGACAGAGCCAGGAACTTGTGAGTTGCGTGTGTCCACTCAGGCATCATTCATGCTTGTTCTGCAGGCAGTTCCTGTCAGAAGGAGGAGGCGCAGCAGGAGCGCCGGGGGGCGGAAGACGGTGCCTCAGTGCCTCTCTCCTTCTGACATTGTTAAAGAAAACACAACAAATTTATAAGTATGTAGATAATTACATGTAGATAATGTCCTCAAGTTCTGTATAACCACTTTTCCCTCTCTCTGTGTTTGTTTCTCGTTCGTCGTTGTGTGTGTGTTTGTGTGCATCTGTCTCTTTCAAACAGGTGCCGGTCCTCACCTCTGCAGTGCTGCCGTCTCCTGTAGCGCTGCATGGTTCTAAGCTAAGTTTCCTTTCCTTTTTCTGTTCTCTCAGATTTTGTCCTCAGGTTTGAAGTGTCTGTGTTGTGCAGCTGGTCTGGTCTGTCTCTAGACAGTTCAGGCTTCACCCACTAGTTAAATGGTGGAGGCTCACAGCGACATACTCAACACACAAGTTTCTGAACTCTGCATGAGGGTTTCTCCGACGAAGTGAGGGCCGTGAGGCACAGCTCCCCGTCCCCCGGTGACCCTGCTAGGTCCACCTTCTTAGGGAAACCCTCTGCAGAGGAGCTGACAGAGCCAGGAACTTGTGAGTTGCGTGTGTCCACTCAGGCATCATTCATGCTTGTTCTGCAGGCAGTTCCTGTCAGAAGGAGGAGGCGCAGCAGGAGCGCCGGGGGGCGGAAGACGGTGCCTCAGTGCCTCTCTCCTTCTGACATTGTTAAAGAAAACACAACAAATTTATAAGTATGTAGATAATTACATGTAGATAATGTCCTCAAGTTCTGTATAACCACTTTTCCCTCTCTCTGTGTTTGTTTCTCGTTCGTCGTTGTGTGTGTGTTTGTGTGCATCTGTCTCTTTCAAACAGGTGCCGGTCCTCACCTCTGCAGTGCTGCCGTCTCCTGTAGCGCTGCATGGTTCTAAGCTAAGTTTCCTTTCCTTTTTCTGTTCTCTCAGATTTTGTCCTCAGGTTTGAAGTGTCTGTGTTGTGCAGCTGGTCTGGTCTGTCTCTAGACAGTTCAGGCTTCACCCACTAGTTAAATGGTGGAGGCTCACAGCGACATACTCAACACACAAGTTTCTGAACTCTGCATGAGGGTTTCTCCGACGAAGTGAGGGCCGTGAGGCACAGCTCCCCGTCCCCCGGTGACCCTGCTAGGTCCACCTTCTTAGGGAAACCCTCTGCAGAGGAGCTGACAGAGCCAGGAACTTGTGAGTTGCGTGTGTCCACTCAGGCATCATTCATGCTTGTTCTGCAGGCAGTTCCTGTCAGAAGGAGGAGGCGCAGCAGGAGCGCCGGGGGGCGGAAGACGGTGCCTCAGTGCCTCTCTCCTTCTGACATTGTTAAAGAAAACACAACAAATTTATAAGTATGTAGATAATTACATGTAGATAATGTCCTCAAGTTCTGTATAACCACTTTTCCCTCTCTCTGTGTTTGTTTCTCGTTCGTCGTTGTGTGTGTGTTTGTGTGCATCTGTCTCTTTCAAACAGGTGCCGGTCCTCACCTCTGCAGTGCTGCCGTCTCCTGTAGCGCTGCATGGTTCTAAGCTAAGTTTCCTTTCCTTTTTCTGTTCTCTCAGATTTTGTCCTCAGGTTTGAAGTGTCTGTGTTGTGCAGCTGGTCTGGTCTGTCTCTAGACAGTTCAGGCTTCACCCACTAGTTAAATGGTGGAGGCTCACAGCGACATACTCAACACACAAGTTTCTGAACTCTGCATGAGGGTTTCTCCGACGAAGTGAGGGCCGTGAGGCACAGCTCCCCGTCCCCCGGTGACCCTGCTAGGTCCACCTTCTTAGGGAAACCCTCTGCAGAGGAGCTGACAGAGCCAGGAACTTGTGAGTTGCGTGTGTCCACTCAGGCATCATTCATGCTTGTTCTGCAGGCAGTTCCTGTCAGAAGGAGGAGGCGCAGCAGGAGCGCCGGGGGGCGGAAGACGGTGCCTCAGTGCCTCTCTCCTTCTGACATTGTTAAAGAAAACACAACAAATTTATAAGTATGTAGATAATTACATGTAGATAATGTCCTCAAGTTCTGTATAACCACTTTTCCCTCTCTCTGTGTTTGTTTCTCGTTCGTCGTTGTGTGTGTGTTTGTGTGCATCTGTCTCTTTCAAACAGGTGCCGGTCCTCACCTCTGCAGTGCTGCCGTCTCCTGTAGCGCTGCATGGTTCTAAGCTAAGTTTCCTTTCCTTTTTCTGTTCTCTCAGATTTTGTCCTCAGGTTTGAAGTGTCTGTGTTGTGCAGCTGGTCTGGTCTGTCTCTAGACAGTTCAGGCTTCACCCACTAGTTAAATGGTGGAGGCTCACAGCGACATACTCAACACACAAGTTTCTGAACTCTGCATGAGGGTTTCTCCGACGAAGTGAGGGCCGTGAGGCACAGCTCCCCGTCCCCCGGTGACCCTGCTAGGTCCACCTTCTTAGGGAAACCCTCTGCAGAGGAGCTGACAGAGCCAGGAACTTGTGAGTTGCGTGTGTCCACTCAGGCATCATTCATGCTTGTTCTGCAGGCAGTTCCTGTCAGAAGGAGGAGGCGCAGCAGGAGCGCCGGGGGGCGGAAGACGGTGCCTCAGTGCCTCTCTCCTTCTGACATTGTTAAAGAAAACACAACAAATTTATAAGTATGTAGATAATTACATGTAGATAATGTCCTCAAGTTCTGTATAACCACTTTTCCCTCTCTCTGTGTTTGTTTCTCGTTCGTCGTTGTGTGTGTGTTTGTGTGCATCTGTCTCTTTCAAACAGGTGCCGGTCCTCACCTCTGCAGTGCTGCCGTCTCCTGTAGCGCTGCATGGTTCTAAGCTAAGTTTCCTTTCCTTTTTCTGTTCTCTCAGATTTTGTCCTCAGGTTTGAAGTGTCTGTGTTGTGCAGCTGGTCTGGTCTGTCTCTAGACAGTTCAGGCTTCACCCACTAGTTAAATGGTGGAGGCTCACAGCGACATACTCAACACACAAGTTTCTGAACTCTGCATGAGGGTTTCTCCGACGAAGTGAGGGCCGTGAGGCACAGCTCCCCGTCCCCCGGTGACCCTGCTAGGTCCACCTTCTTAGGGAAACCCTCTGCAGAGGAGCTGACAGAGCCAGGAACTTGTGAGTTGCGTGTGTCCACTCAGGCATCATTCATGCTTGTTCTGCAGGCAGTTCCTGTCAGAAGGAGGAGGCGCAGCAGGAGCGCCGGGGGGCGGAAGACGGTGCCTCAGTGCCTCTCTCCTTCTGACATTGTTAAAGAAAACACAACAAATTTATAAGTATGTAGATAATTACATGTAGATAATGTCCTCAAGTTCTGTATAACCACTTTTCCCTCTCTCTGTGTTTGTTTCTCGTTCGTCGTTGTGTGTGTGTTTGTGTGCATCTGTCTCTTTCAAACAGGTGCCGGTCCTCACCTCTGCAGTGCTGCCGTCTCCTGTAGCGCTGCATGGTTCTAAGCTAAGTTTCCTTTCCTTTTTCTGTTCTCTCAGATTTTGTCCTCAGGTTTGAAGTGTCTGTGTTGTGCAGCTGGTCTGGTCTGTCTCTAGACAGTTCAGGCTTCACCCACTAGTTAAATGGTGGAGGCTCACAGCGACATACTCAACACACAAGTTTCTGAACTCTGCATGAGGGTTTCTCCGACGAAGTGAGGGCCGTGAGGCACAGCTCCCCGTCCCCCGGTGACCCTGCTAGGTCCACCTTCTTAGGGAAACCCTCTGCAGAGGAGCTGACAGAGCCAGGAACTTGTGAGTTGCGTGTGTCCACTCAGGCATCATTCATGCTTGTTCTGCAGGCAGTTCCTGTCAGAAGGAGGAGGCGCAGCAGGAGCGCCGGGGGGCGGAAGACGGTGCCTCAGTGCCTCTCTCCTTCTGACATTGTTAAAGAAAACACAACAAATTTATAAGTATGTAGATAATTACATGTAGATAATGTCCTCAAGTTCTGTATAACCACTTTTCCCTCTCTCTGTGTTTGTTTCTCGTTCGTCGTTGTGTGTGTGTTTGTGTGCATCTGTCTCTTTCAAACAGGTGCCGGTCCTCACCTCTGCAGTGCTGCCGTCTCCTGTAGCGCTGCATGGTTCTAAGCTAAGTTTCCTTTCCTTTTTCTGTTCTCTCAGATTTTGTCCTCAGGTTTGAAGTGTCTGTGTTGTGCAGCTGGTCTGGTCTGTCTCTAGACAGTTCAGGCTTCACCCACTAGTTAAATGGTGGAGGCTCACAGCGACATACTCAACACACAAGTTTCTGAACTCTGCATGAGGGTTTCTCCGACGAAGTGAGGGCCGTGAGGCACAGCTCCCCGTCCCCCGGTGACCCTGCTAGGTCCACCTTCTTAGGGAAACCCTCTGCAGAGGAGCTGACAGAGCCAGGAACTTGTGAGTTGCGTGTGTCCACTCAGGCATCATTCATGCTTGTTCTGCAGGCAGTTCCTGTCAGAAGGAGGAGGCGCAGCAGGAGCGCCGGGGGGCGGAAGACGGTGCCTCAGTGCCTCTCTCCTTCTGACATTGTTAAAGAAAACACAACAAATTTATAAGTATGTAGATAATTACATGTAGATAATGTCCTCAAGTTCTGTATAACCACTTTTCCCTCTCTCTGTGTTTGTTTCTCGTTCGTCGTTGTGTGTGTGTTTGTGTGCATCTGTCTCTTTCAAACAGGTGCCGGTCCTCACCTCTGCAGTGCTGCCGTCTCCTGTAGCGCTGCATGGTTCTAAGCTAAGTTTCCTTTCCTTTTTCTGTTCTCTCAGATTTTGTCCTCAGGTTTGAAGTGTCTGTGTTGTGCAGCTGGTCTGGTCTGTCTCTAGACAGTTCAGGCTTCACCCACTAGTTAAATGGTGGAGGCTCACAGCGACATACTCAACACACAAGTTTCTGAACTCTGCATGAGGGTTTCTCCGACGAAGTGAGGGCCGTGAGGCACAGCTCCCCGTCCCCCGGTGACCCTGCTAGGTCCACCTTCTTAGGGAAACCCTCTGCAGAGGAGCTGACAGAGCCAGGAACTTGTGAGTTGCGTGTGTCCACTCAGGCATCATTCATGCTTGTTCTGCAGGCAGTTCCTGTCAGAAGGAGGAGGCGCAGCAGGAGCGCCGGGGGGCGGAAGACGGTGCCTCAGTGCCTCTCTCCTTCTGACATTGTTAAAGAAAACACAACAAATTTATAAGTATGTAGATAATTACATGTAGATAATGTCCTCAAGTTCTGTATAACCACTTTTCCCTCTCTCTGTGTTTGTTTCTCGTTCGTCGTTGTGTGTGTGTTTGTGTGCATCTGTCTCTTTCAAACAGGTGCCGGTCCTCACCTCTGCAGTGCTGCCGTCTCCTGTAGCGCTGCATGGTTCTAAGCTAAGTTTCCTTTCCTTTTTCTGTTCTCTCAGATTTTGTCCTCAGGTTTGAAGTGTCTGTGTTGTGCAGCTGGTCTGGTCTGTCTCTAGACAGTTCAGGCTTCACCCACTAGTTAAATGGTGGAGGCTCACAGCGACATACTCAACACACAAGTTTCTGAACTCTGCATGAGGGTTTCTCCGACGAAGTGAGGGCCGTGAGGCACAGCTCCCCGTCCCCCGGTGACCCTGCTAGGTCCACCTTCTTAGGGAAACCCTCTGCAGAGGAGCTGACAGAGCCAGGAACTTGTGAGTTGCGTGTGTCCACTCAGGCATCATTCATGCTTGTTCTGCAGGCAGTTCCTGTCAGAAGGAGGAGGCGCAGCAGGAGCGCCGGGGGGCGGAAGACGGTGCCTCAGTGCCTCTCTCCTTCTGACATTGTTAAAGAAAACACAACAAATTTATAAGTATGTAGATAATTACATGTAGATAATGTCCTCAAGTTCTGTATAACCACTTTTCCCTCTCTCTGTGTTTGTTTCTCGTTCGTCGTTGTGTGTGTGTTTGTGTGCATCTGTCTCTTTCAAACAGGTGCCGGTCCTCACCTCTGCAGTGCTGCCGTCTCCTGTAGCGCTGCATGGTTCTAAGCTAAGTTTCCTTTCCTTTTTCTGTTCTCTCAGATTTTGTCCTCAGGTTTGAAGTGTCTGTGTTGTGCAGCTGGTCTGGTCTGTCTCTAGACAGTTCAGGCTTCACCCACTAGTTAAATGGTGGAGGCTCACAGCGACATACTCAACACACAAGTTTCTGAACTCTGCATGAGGGTTTCTCCGACGAAGTGAGGGCCGTGAGGCACAGCTCCCCGTCCCCCGGTGACCCTGCTAGGTCCACCTTCTTAGGGAAACCCTCTGCAGAGGAGCTGACAGAGCCAGGAACTTGTGAGTTGCGTGTGTCCACTCAGGCATCATTCATGCTTGTTCTGCAGGCAGTTCCTGTCAGAAGGAGGAGGCGCAGCAGGAGCGCCGGGGGGCGGAAGACGGTGCCTCAGTGCCTCTCTCCTTCTGACATTGTTAAAGAAAACACAACAAATTTATAAGTATGTAGATAATTACATGTAGATAATGTCCTCAAGTTCTGTATAACCACTTTTCCCTCTCTCTGTGTTTGTTTCTCGTTCGTCGTTGTGTGTGTGTTTGTGTGCATCTGTCTCTTTCAAACAGGTGCCGGTCCTCACCTCTGCAGTGCTGCCGTCTCCTGTAGCGCTGCATGGTTCTAAGCTAAGTTTCCTTTCCTTTTTCTGTTCTCTCAGATTTTGTCCTCAGGTTTGAAGTGTCTGTGTTGTGCAGCTGGTCTGGTCTGTCTCTAGACAGTTCAGGCTTCACCCACTAGTTAAATGGTGGAGGCTCACAGCGACATACTCAACACACAAGTTTCTGAACTCTGCATGAGGGTTTCTCCGACGAAGTGAGGGCCGTGAGGCACAGCTCCCCGTCCCCCGGTGACCCTGCTAGGTCCACCTTCTTAGGGAAACCCTCTGCAGAGGAGCTGACAGAGCCAGGAACTTGTGAGTTGCGTGTGTCCACTCAGGCATCATTCATGCTTGTTCTGCAGGCAGTTCCTGTCAGAAGGAGGAGGCGCAGCAGGAGCGCCGGGGGGCGGAAGACGGTGCCTCAGTGCCTCTCTCCTTCTGACATTGTTAAAGAAAACACAACAAATTTATAAGTATGTAGATAATTACATGTAGATAATGTCCTCAAGTTCTGTATAACCACTTTTCCCTCTCTCTGTGTTTGTTTCTCGTTCGTCGTTGTGTGTGTGTTTGTGTGCATCTGTCTCTTTCAAACAGGTGCCGGTCCTCACCTCTGCAGTGCTGCCGTCTCCTGTAGCGCTGCATGGTTCTAAGCTAAGTTTCCTTTCCTTTTTCTGTTCTCTCAGATTTTGTCCTCAGGTTTGAAGTGTCTGTGTTGTGCAGCTGGTCTGGTCTGTCTATAGACAGTTCAGGCTTCACCCACTAGTTAAATGGTGGAGGCTCACAGCGACATACTCAACACACAAGTTTCTGAACTCTGCATGAGGGTTTCTCCGACGAAGTGAGGGCCGTGAGGCACAGCTCCCCGTCCCCCGGTGACCCTGCTAGGTCCACCTTCTTAGGGAAACCCTCTGCAGAGGAGCTGACAGAGCCAGGAACTTGTGAGTTGCGTGTGTCCACTCAGGCATCATTCATGCTTGTTCTGCAGGCAGTTCCTGTCAGAAGGAGGAGGCGCAGCAGGAGCGCCGGGGGGCGGAAGACGGTGCCTCAGTGCCTCTCTCCTTCTGACATTGTTAAAGAAAACACAACAAATTTATAAGTATGTAGATAATTACATGTAGATAATGTCCTCAAGTTCTGTATAACCACTTTTCCCTCTCTCTGTGTTTGTTTCTCGTTCGTCGTTGTGTGTGTGTTTGTGTGCATCTGTCTCTTTCAAACAGGTGCCGGTCCTCACCTCTGCAGTGCTGCCGTCTCCTGTAGCGCTGCATGGTTCTAAGCTAAGTTTCCTTTCCTTTTTCTGTTCTCTCAGATTTTGTCCTCAGGTTTGAAGTGTCTGTGTTGTGCAGCTGGTCTGGTCTGTCTCTAGACAGTTCAGGCTTCACCCACTAGTTAAATGGTGGAGGCTCACAGCGACATACTCAACACACAAGTTTCTGAACTCTGCATGAGGGTTTCTCCGACGAAGTGAGGGCCGTGAGGCACAGCTCCCCGTCCCCCGGTGACCCTGCTAGGTCCACCTTCTTAGGGAAACCCTCTGCAGAGGAGCTGACAGAGCCAGGAACTTGTGAGTTGCGTGTGTCCACTCAGGCATCATTCATGCTTGTTCTGCAGGCAGTTCCTGTCAGAAGGAGGAGGCGCAGCAGGAGCGCCGGGGGGCGGAAGACGGTGCCTCAGTGCCTCTCTCCTTCTGACATTGTTAAAGAAAACACAACAAATTTATAAGTATGTAGATAATTACATGTAGATAATGTCCTCAAGTTCTGTATAACCACTTTTCCCTCTCTCTGTGTTTGTTTCTCGTTCGTCGTTGTGTGTGTGTTTGTGTGCATCTGTCTCTTTCAAACAGGTGCCGGTCCTCACCTCTGCAGTGCTGCCGTCTCCTGTAGCGCTGCATGGTTCTAAGCTAAGTTTCCTTTCCTTTTTCTGTTCTCTCAGATTTTGTCCTCAGGTTTGAAGTGTCTGTGTTGTGCAGCTGGTCTGGTCTGTCTCTAGACAGTTCAGGCTTCACCCACTAGTTAAATGGTGGAGGCTCACAGCGACATACTCAACACACAAGTTTCTGAACTCTGCATGAGGGTTTCTCCGACGAAGTGAGGGCCGTGAGGCACAGCTCCCCGTCCCCCGGTGACCCTGCTAGGTCCACCTTCTTAGGGAAACCCTCTGCAGAGGAGCTGACAGAGCCAGGAACTTGTGAGTTGCGTGTGTCCACTCAGGCATCATTCATGCTTGTTCTGCAGGCAGTTCCTGTCAGAAGGAGGAGGCGCAGCAGGAGCGCCGGGGGGCGGAAGACGGTGCCTCAGTGCCTCTCTCCTTCTGACATTGTTAAAGAAAACACAACAAATTTATAAGTATGTAGATAATTATGTAGATAATGTCCTCAAGTTCTGTATAACCACTTTTCCCTCTCTCTGTGTTTGTTTCTCGTTCGTCGTTGTGTGTGTGTTTGTGTGCATCTGTCTCTTTCAAACAGGTGCCGGTCCTCACCTCTGCAGTGCTGCCGTCTCCTGTAGCGCTGCATGGTTCTAAGCTAAGTTTCCTTTCCTTTTTCTGTTCTCTCAGATTTTGTCCTCAGGTTTGAAGTGTCTGTGTTGTGCAGCTGGTCTGGTCTGTCTCTAGACAGTTCAGGCTTCACCCACTAGTTAAATGGTGGAGGCTCACAGCGACATACTCAACACACAAGTTTCTGAACTCTGCATGAGGGTTTCTCCGACGAAGTGAGGGCCGTGAGGCACAGCTCCCCGTCCCCCGGTGACCCTGCTAGGTCCACCTTCTTAGGGAAACCCTCTGCAGAGGAGCTGACAGAGCCAGGAACTTGTGAGTTGCGTGTGTCCACTCAGGCATCATTCATGCTTGTTCTGCAGGCAGTTCCTGTCAGAAGGAGGAGGCGCAGCAGGAGCGCCGGGGGGCGGAAGACGGTGCCTCAGTGCCTCTCTCCTTCTGACATTGTTAAAGAAAACACAACAAATTTATAAGTATGTAGATAATTACATGTAGATAATGTCCTCAAGTTCTGTATAACCACTTTTCCCTCTCTCTGTGTTTGTTTCTCGTTCGTCGTTGTGTGTGTGTTTGTGTGCATCTGTCTCTTTCAAACAGGTGCCGGTCCTCACCTCTGCAGTGCTGCCGTCTCCTGTAGCGCTGCATGGTTCTAAGCTAAGTTTCCTTTCCTTTTTCTGTTCTCTCAGATTTTGTCCTCAGGTTTGAAGTGTCTGTGTTGTGCAGCTGGTCTGGTCTGTCTCTAGACAGTTCAGGCTTCACCCACTAGTTAAATGGTGGAGGCTCACAGCGACATACTCAACACACAAGTTTCTGAACTCTGCATGAGGGTTTCTCCGACGAAGTGAGGGCCGTGAGGCACAGCTCCCCGTCCCCCGGTGACCCTGCTAGGTCCACCTTCTTAGGGAAACCCTCTGCAGAGGAGCTGACAGAGCCAGGAACTTGTGAGTTGCGTGTGTCCACTCAGGCATCATTCATGCTTGTTCTGCAGGCAGTTCCTGTCAGAAGGAGGAGGCGCAGCAGGAGCGCCGGGGGGCGGAAGACGGTGCCTCAGTGCCTCTCTCCTTCTGACATTGTTAAAGAAAACACAACAAATTTATAAGTATGTAGATAATTACATGTAGATAATGTCCTCAAGTTCTGTATAACCACTTTTCCCTCTCTCTGTGTTTGTTTCTCGTTCGTCGTTGTGTGTGTGTTTGTGTGCATCTGTCTCTTTCAAACAGGTGCCGGTCCTCACCTCTGCAGTGCTGCCGTCTCCTGTAGCGCTGCATGGTTCTAAGCTAAGTTTCCTTTCCTTTTTCTGTTCTCTCAGATTTTGTCCTCAGGTTTGAAGTGTCTGTGTTGTGCAGCTGGTCTGGTCTGTCTCTAGACAGTTCAGGCTTCACCCACTAGTTAAATGGTGGAGGCTCACAGCGACATACTCAACACACAAGTTTCTGAACTCTGCATGAGGGTTTCTCCGACGAAGTGAGGGCCGTGAGGCACAGCTCCCCGTCCCCCGGTGACCCTGCTAGGTCCACCTTCTTAGGGAAACCCTCTGCAGAGGAGCTGACAGAGCCAGGAACTTGTGAGTTGCGTGTGTCCACTCAGGCATCATTCATGCTTGTTCTGCAGGCAGTTCCTGTCAGAAGGAGGAGGCGCAGCAGGAGCGCCGGGGGGCGGAAGACGGTGCCTCAGTGCCTCTCTCCTTCTGACATTGTTAAAGAAAACACAACAAATTTATAAGTATGTAGATAATTACATGTAGATAATGTCCTCAAGTTCTGTATAACCACTTTTCCCTCTCTCTGTGTTTGTTTCTCGTTCGTCGTTGTGTGTGTGTTTGTGTGCATCTGTCTCTTTCAAACAGGTGCCGGTCCTCACCTCTGCAGTGCTGCCGTCTCCTGTAGCGCTGCATGGTTCTAAGCTAAGTTTCCTTTCCTTTTTCTGTTCTCTCAGATTTTGTCCTCAGGTTTGAAGTGTCTGTGTTGTGCAGCTGGTCTGGTCTGTCTCTAGACAGTTCAGGCTTCACCCACTAGTTAAATGGTGGAGGCTCACAGCGACATACTCAACACACAAGTTTCTGAACTCTGCATGAGGGTTTCTCCGACGAAGTGAGGGCCGTGAGGCACAGCTCCCCGTCCCCCGGTGACCCTGCTAGGTCCACCTTCTTAGGGAAACCCTCTGCAGAGGAGCTGACAGAGCCAGGAACTTGTGAGTTGCGTGTGTCCACTCAGGCATCATTCATGCTTGTTCTGCAGGCAGTTCCTGTCAGAAGGAGGAGGCGCAGCAGGAGCGCCGGGGGGCGGAAGACGGTGCCTCAGTGCCTCTCTCCTTCTGACATTGTTAAAGAAAACACAACAAATTTATAAGTATGTAGATAATTACATGTAGATAATGTCCTCAAGTTCTGTATAACCACTTTTCCCTCTCTCTGTGTTTGTTTCTCGTTCGTCGTTGTGTGTGTGTTTGTGTGCATCTGTCTCTTTCAAACAGGTGCCGGTCCTCACCTCTGCAGTGCTGCCGTCTCCTGTAGCGCTGCATGGTTCTAAGCTAAGTTTCCTTTCCTTTTTCTGTTCTCTCAGATTTTGTCCTCAGGTTTGAAGTGTCTGTGTTGTGCAGCTGGTCTGGTCTGTCTCTAGACAGTTCAGGCTTCACCCACTAGTTAAATGGTGGAGGCTCACAGCGACATACTCAACACACAAGTTTCTGAACTCTGCATGAGGGTTTCTCCGACGAAGTGAGGGCCGTGAGGCACAGCTCCCCGTCCCCCGGTGACCCTGCTAGGTCCACCTTCTTAGGGAAACCCTCTGCAGAGGAGCTGACAGAGCCAGGAACTTGTGAGTTGCGTGTGTCCACTCAGGCATCATTCATGCTTGTTCTGCAGGCAGTTCCTGTCAGAAGGAGGAGGCGCAGCAGGAGCGCCGGGGGGCGGAAGACGGTGCCTCAGTGCCTCTCTCCTTCTGACATTGTTAAAGAAAACACAACAAATTTATAAGTATGTAGATAATTACATGTAGATAATGTCCTCAAGTTCTGTATAACCACTTTTCCCTCTCTCTGTGTTTGTTTCTCGTTCGTCGTTGTGTGTGTGTTTGTGTGCATCTGTCTCTTTCAAACAGGTGCCGGTCCTCACCTCTGCAGTGCTGCCGTCTCCTGTAGCGCTGCATGGTTCTAAGCTAAGTTTCCTTTCCTTTTTCTGTTCTCTCAGATTTTGTCCTCAGGTTTGAAGTGTCTGTGTTGTGCAGCTGGTCTGGTCTGTCTCTAGACAGTTCAGGCTTCACCCACTAGTTAAATGGTGGAGGCTCACAGCGACATACTCAACACACAAGTTTCTGAACTCTGCATGAGGGTTTCTCCGACGAAGTGAGGGCCGTGAGGCACAGCTCCCCGTCCCCCGGTGACCCTGCTAGGTCCACCTTCTTAGGGAAACCCTCTGCAGAGGAGCTGACAGAGCCAGGAACTTGTGAGTTGCGTGTGTCCACTCAGGCATCATTCATGCTTGTTCTGCAGGCAGTTCCTGTCAGAAGGAGGAGGCGCAGCAGGAGCGCCGGGGGGCGGAAGACGGTGCCTCAGTGCCTCTCTCCTTCTGACATTGTTAAAGAAAACACAACAAATTTATAAGTATGTAGATAATTACATGTAGATAATGTCCTCAAGTTCTGTATAACCACTTTTCCCTCTCTCTGTGTTTGTTTCTCGTTCGTCGTTGTGTGTGTGTTTGTGTGCATCTGTCTCTTTCAAACAGGTGCCGGTCCTCACCTCTGCAGTGCTGCCGTCTCCTGTAGCGCTGCATGGTTCTAAGCTAAGTTTCCTTTCCTTTTTCTGTTCTCTCAGATTTTGTCCTCAGGTTTGAAGTGTCTGTGTTGTGCAGCTGGTCTGGTCTGTCTCTAGACAGTTCAGGCTTCACCCACTAGTTAAATGGTGGAGGCTCACAGCGACATACTCAACACACAAGTTTCTGAACTCTGCATGAGGGTTTCTCCGACGAAGTGAGGGCCGTGAGGCACAGCTCCCCGTCCCCCGGTGACCCTGCTAGGTCCACCTTCTTAGGGAAACCCTCTGCAGAGGAGCTGACAGAGCCAGGAACTTGTGAGTTGCGTGTGTCCACTCAGGCATCATTCATGCTTGTTCTGCAGGCAGTTCCTGTCAGAAGGAGGAGGCGCAGCAGGAGCGCCGGGGGGCGGAAGACGGTGCCTCAGTGCCTCTCTCCTTCTGACATTGTTAAAGAAAACACAACAAATTTATAAGTATGTAGATAATTACATGTAGATAATGTCCTCAAGTTCTGTATAACCACTTTTCCCTCTCTCTGTGTTTGTTTCTCGTTCGTCGTTGTGTGTGTGTTTGTGTGCATCTGTCTCTTTCAAACAGGTGCCGGTCCTCACCTCTGCAGTGCTGCCGTCTCCTGTAGCGCTGCATGGTTCTAAGCTAAGTTTCCTTTCCTTTTTCTGTTCTCTCAGATTTTGTCCTCAGGTTTGAAGTGTCTGTGTTGTGCAGCTGGTCTGGTCTGTCTCTAGACAGTTCAGGCTTCACCCACTAGTTAAATGGTGGAGGCTCACAGCGACATACTCAACACACAAGTTTCTGAACTCTGCATGAGGGTTTCTCCGACGAAGTGAGGGCCGTGAGGCACAGCTCCCCGTCCCCCGGTGACCCTGCTAGGTCCACCTTCTTAGGGAAACCCTCTGCAGAGGAGCTGACAGAGCCAGGAACTTGTGAGTTGCGTGTGTCCACTCAGGCATCATTCATGCTTGTTCTGCAGGCAGTTCCTGTCAGAAGGAGGAGGCGCAGCAGGAGCGCCGGGGGGCGGAAGACGGTGCCTCAGTGCCTCTCTCCTTCTGACATTGTTAAAGAAAACACAACAAATTTATAAGTATGTAGATAATTACATGTAGATAATGTCCTCAAGTTCTGTATAACCACTTTTCCCTCTCTCTGTGTTTGTTTCTCGTTCGTCGTTGTGTGTGTGTTTGTGTGCATCTGTCTCTTTCAAACAGGTGCCGGTCCTCACCTCTGCAGTGCTGCCGTCTCCTGTAGCGCTGCATGGTTCTAAGCTAAGTTTCCTTTCCTTTTTCTGTTCTCTCAGATTTTGTCCTCAGGTTTGAAGTGTCTGTGTTGTGCAGCTGGTCTGGTCTGTCTCTAGACAGTTCAGGCTTCACCCACTAGTTAAATGGTGGAGGCTCACAGCGACATACTCAACACACAAGTTTCTGAACTCTGCATGAGGGTTTCTCCGACGAAGTGAGGGCCGTGAGGCACAGCTCCCCGTCCCCCGGTGACCCTGCTAGGTCCACCTTCTTAGGGAAACCCTCTGCAGAGGAGCTGACAGAGCCAGGAACTTGTGAGTTGCGTGTGTCCACTCAGGCATCATTCATGCTTGTTCTGCAGGCAGTTCCTGTCAGAAGGAGGAGGCGCAGCAGGAGCGCCGGGGGGCGGAAGACGGTGCCTCAGTGCCTCTCTCCTTCTGACATTGTTAAAGAAAACACAACAAATTTATAAGTATGTAGATAATTACATGTAGATAATGTCCTCAAGTTCTGTATAACCACTTTTCCCTCTCTCTGTGTTTGTTTCTCGTTCGTCGTTGTGTGTGTGTTTGTGTGCATCTGTCTCTTTCAAACAGGTGCCGGTCCTCACCTCTGCAGTGCTGCCGTCTCCTGTAGCGCTGCATGGTTCTAAGCTAAGTTTCCTTTCCTTTTTCTGTTCTCTCAGATTTTGTCCTCAGGTTTGAAGTGTCTGTGTTGTGCAGCTGGTCTGGTCTGTCTCTAGACAGTTCAGGCTTCACCCACTAGTTAAATGGTGGAGGCTCACAGCGACATACTCAACACACAAGTTTCTGAACTCTGCATGAGGGTTTCTCCGACGAAGTGAGGGCCGTGAGGCACAGCTCCCCGTCCCCCGGTGACCCTGCTAGGTCCACCTTCTTAGGGAAACCCTCTGCAGAGGAGCTGACAGAGCCAGGAACTTGTGAGTTGCGTGTGTCCACTCAGGCATCATTCATGCTTGTTCTGCAGGCAGTTCCTGTCAGAAGGAGGAGGCGCAGCAGGAGCGCCGGGGGGCGGAAGACGGTGCCTCAGTGCCTCTCTCCTTCTGACATTGTTAAAGAAAACACAACAAATTTATAAGTATGTAGATAATTACATGTAGATAATGTCCTCAAGTTCTGTATAACCACTTTTCCCTCTCTCTGTGTTTGTTTCTCGTTCGTCGTTGTGTGTGTGTTTGTGTGCATCTGTCTCTTTCAAACAGGTGCCGGTCCTCACCTCTGCAGTGCTGCCGTCTCCTGTAGCGCTGCATGGTTCTAAGCTAAGTTTCCTTTCCTTTTTCTGTTCTCTCAGATTTTGTCCTCAGGTTTGAAGTGTCTGTGTTGTGCAGCTGGTCTGGTCTGTCTCTAGACAGTTCAGGCTTCACCCACTAGTTAAATGGTGGAGGCTCACAGCGACATACTCAACACACAAGTTTCTGAACTCTGCATGAGGGTTTCTCCGACGAAGTGAGGGCCGTGAGGCACAGCTCCCCGTCCCCCGGTGACCCTGCTAGGTCCACCTTCTTAGGGAAACCCTCTGCAGAGGAGCTGACAGAGCCAGGAACTTGTGAGTTGCGTGTGTCCACTCAGGCATCATTCATGCTTGTTCTGCAGGCAGTTCCTGTCAGAAGGAGGAGGCGCAGCAGGAGCGCCGGGGGGCGGAAGACGGTGCCTCAGTGCCTCTCTCCTTCTGACATTGTTAAAGAAAACACAACAAATTTATAAGTATGTAGATAATTACATGTAGATAATGTCCTCAAGTTCTGTATAACCACTTTTCCCTCTCTCTGTGTTTGTTTCTCGTTCGTCGTTGTGTGTGTGTTTGTGTGCATCTGTCTCTTTCAAACAGGTGCCGGTCCTCACCTCTGCAGTGCTGCCGTCTCCTGTAGCGCTGCATGGTTCTAAGCTAAGTTTCCTTTCCTTTTTCTGTTCTCTCAGATTTTGTCCTCAGGTTTGAAGTGTCTGTGTTGTGCAGCTGGTCTGGTCTGTCTCTAGACAGTTCAGGCTTCACCCACTAGTTAAATGGTGGAGGCTCACAGCGACATACTCAACACACAAGTTTCTGAACTCTGCATGAGGGTTTCTCCGACGAAGTGAGGGCCGTGAGGCACAGCTCCCCGTCCCCCGGTGACCCTGCTAGGTCCACCTTCTTAGGGAAACCCTCTGCAGAGGAGCTGACAGAGCCAGGAACTTGTGAGTTGCGTGTGTCCACTCAGGCATCATTCATGCTTGTTCTGCAGGCAGTTCCTGTCAGAAGGAGGAGGCGCAGCAGGAGCGCCGGGGGGCGGAAGACGGTGCCTCAGTGCCTCTCTCCTTCTGACATTGTTAAAGAAAACACAACAAATTTATAAGTATGTAGATAATTACATGTAGATAATGTCCTCAAGTTCTGTATAACCACTTTTCCCTCTCTCTGTCTTTGTTTCTCGTTCGTCGTTGTGTGTGTGTTTGTGTGCATCTGTCTCTTTCAAACAGGTGCCGGTCCTCACCTCTGCAGTGCTGCCGTCTCCTGTAGCGCTGCATGGTTCTAAGCTAAGTTTCCTTTCCTTTTTCTGTTCTCTCAGATTTTGTCCTCAGGTTTGAAGTGTCTGTGTTGTGCAGCTGGTCTGGTCTGTCTCTAGACAGTTCAGGCTTCACCCACTAGTTAAATGGTGGAGGCTCACAGCGACATACTCAACACACAAGTTTCTGAACTCTGCATGAGGGTTTCTCCGACGAAGTGAGGGCCGTGAGGCACAGCTCCCCGTCCCCCGGTGACCCTGCTAGGTCCACCTTCTTAGGGAAACCCTCTGCAGAGGAGCTGACAGAGCCAGGAACTTGTGAGTTGCGTGTGTCCACTCAGGCATCATTCATGCTTGTTCTGCAGGCAGTTCCTGTCAGAAGGAGGAGGCGCAGCAGGAGCGCCGGGGGGCGGAAGACGGTGCCTCAGTGCCTCTCTCCTTCTGACATTGTTAAAGAAAACACAACAAATTTATAAGTATGTAGATAATTACATGTAGATAATGTCCTCAAGTTCTGTATAACCACTTTTCCCTCTCTCTGTCTTTGTTTCTCGTTCGTCGTTGTGTGTGTGTTTGTGTGCATCTGTCTCTTTCAAACAGGTGCCGGTCCTCACCTCTGCAGTGCTGCCGTCTCCTGTAGCGCTGCATGGTTCTAAGCTAAGTTTCCTTTCCTTTTTCTGTTCTCTCAGATTTTGTCCTCAGGTTTGAAGTGTCTGTGTTGTGCAGCTGGTCTGGTCTGTCTCTAGACAGTTCAGGCTTCACCCACTAGTTAAATGGTGGAGGCTCACAGCGACATACTCAACACACAAGTTTCTGAACTCTGCATGAGGGTTTCTCCGACGAAGTGAGGGCCGTGAGGCACAGCTCCCCGTCCCCCGGTGACCCTGCTAGGTCCACCTTCTTAGGGAAACCCTCTGCAGAGGAGCTGACAGAGCCAGGAACTTGTGAGTTGCGTGTGTCCACTCAGGCATCATTCATGCTTGTTCTGCAGGCAGTTCCTGTCAGAAGGAGGAGGCGCAGCAGGAGCGCCGGGGGGCGGAAGACGGTGCCTCAGTGCCTCTCTCCTTCTGACATTGTTAAAGAAAACACAACAAATTTATAAGTATGTAGATAATTACATGTAGATAATGTCCTCAAGTTCTGTATAACCACTTTTCCCTCTCTCTGTCTTTGTTTCTCGTTCGTCGTTGTGTGTGTGTTTGTGTGCATCTGTCTCTTTCAAACAGGTGCCGGTCCTCACCTCTGCAGTGCTGCCGTCTCCTGTAGCGCTGCATGGTTCTAAGCTAAGTTTCCTTTCCTTTTTCTGTTCTCTCAGATTTTGTCCTCAGGTTTGAAGTGTCTGTGTTGTGCAGCTGGTCTGGTCTGTCTCTAGACAGTTCAGGCTTCACCCACTAGTTAAATGGTGGAGGCTCACAGCGACATACTCAACACACAAGTTTCTGAACTCTGCATGAGGGTTTCTCCGACGAAGTGAGGGCCGTGAGGCACAGCTCCCCGTCCCCCGGTGACCCTGCTAGGTCCACCTTCTTAGGGAAACCCTCTGCAGAGGAGCTGACAGAGCCAGGAACTTGTGAGTTGCGTGTGTCCACTCAGGCATCATTCATGCTTGTTCTGCAGGCAGTTCCTGTCAGAAGGAGGAGGCGCAGCAGGAGCGCCGGGGGGCGGAAGACGGTGCCTCAGTGCCTCTCTCCTTCTGACATTGTTAAAGAAAACACAACAAATTTATAAGTATGTAGATAATTACATGTAGATAATGTCCTCAAGTTCTGTATAACCACTTTTCCCTCTCTCTGTCTTTGTTTCTCGTTCGTCGTTGTGTGTGTGTTTGTGTGCATCTGTCTCTTTCAAACAGGTGCCGGTCCTCACCTCTGCAGTGCTGCCGTCTCCTGTAGCGCTGCATGGTTCTAAGCTAAGTTTCCTTTCCTTTTTCTGTTCTCTCAGATTTTGTCCTCAGGTTTGAAGTGTCTGTGTTGTGCAGCTGGTCTGGTCTGTCTCTAGACAGTTCAGGCTTCACCCACTAGTTAAATGGTGGAGGCTCACAGCGACATACTCAACACACAAGTTTCTGAACTCTGCATGAGGGTTTCTCCGACGAAGTGAGGGCCGTGAGGCACAGCTCCCCGTCCCCCGGTGACCCTGCTAGGTCCACCTTCTTAGGGAAACCCTCTGCAGAGGAGCTGACAGAGCCAGGAACTTGTGAGTTGCGTGTGTCCACTCAGGCATCATTCATGCTTGTTCTGCAGGCAGTTCCTGTCAGAAGGAGGAGGCGCAGCAGGAGCGCCGGGGGGCGGAAGACGGTGCCTCAGTGCCTCTCTCCTTCTGACATTGTTAAAGAAAACACAACAAATTTATAAGTATGTAGATAATTACATGTAGATAATGTCCTCAAGTTCTGTATAACCACTTTTCCCTCTCTCTGTCTTTGTTTCTCGTTCGTCGTTGTGTGTGTGTTTGTGTGCATCTGTCTCTTTCAAACAGGTGCCGGTCCTCACCTCTGCAGTGCTGCCGTCTCCTGTAGCGCTGCATGGTTCTAAGCTAAGTTTCCTTTCCTTTTTCTGTTCTCTCAGATTTTGTCCTCAGGTTTGAAGTGTCTGTGTTGTGCAGCTGGTCTGGTCTGTCTCTAGACAGTTCAGGCTTCACCCACTAGTTAAATGGTGGAGGCTCACAGCGACATACTCAACACACAAGTTTCTGAACTCTGCATGAGGGTTTCTCCGACGAAGTGAGGGCCGTGAGGCACAGCTCCCCGTCCCCCGGTGACCCTGCTAGGTCCACCTTCTTAGGGAAACCCTCTGCAGAGGAGCTGACAGAGCCAGGAACTTGTGAGTTGCGTGTGTCCACTCAGGCATCATTCATGCTTGTTCTGCAGGCAGTTCCTGTCAGAAGGAGGAGGCGCAGCAGGAGCGCCGGGGGGCGGAAGACGGTGCCTCAGTGCCTCTCTCCTTCTGACATTGTTAAAGAAAACACAACAAATTTATAAGTATGTAGATAATTACATGTAGATAATGTCCTCAAGTTCTGTATAACCACTTTTCCCTCTCTCTGTCTTTGTTTCTCGTTCGTCGTTGTGTGTGTGTTTGTGTGCATCTGTCTCTTTCAAACAGGTGCCGGTCCTCACCTCTGCAGTGCTGCCGTCTCCTGTAGCGCTGCATGGTTCTAAGCTAAGTTTCCTTTCCTTTTTCTGTTCTCTCAGATTTTGTCCTCAGGTTTGAAGTGTCTGTGTTGTGCAGCTGGTCTGGTCTGTCTCTAGACAGTTCAGGCTTCACCCACTAGTTAAATGGTGGAGGCTCACAGCGACATACTCAACACACAAGTTTCTGAACTCTGCATGAGGGTTTCTCCGACGAAGTGAGGGCCGTGAGGCACAGCTCCCCGTCCCCCGGTGACCCTGCTAGGTCCACCTTCTTAGGGAAACCCTCTGCAGAGGAGCTGACAGAGCCAGGAACTTGTGAGTTGCGTGTGTCCACTCAGGCATCATTCATGCTTGTTCTGCAGGCAGTTCCTGTCAGAAGGAGGAGGCGCAGCAGGAGCGCCGGGGGGCGGAAGACGGTGCCTCAGTGCCTCTCTCCTTCTGACATTGTTAAAGAAAACACAACAAATTTATAAGTATGTAGATAATTACATGTAGATAATGTCCTCAAGTTCTGTATAACCACTTTTCCCTCTCTCTGTCTTTGTTTCTCGTTCGTCGTTGTGTGTGTGTTTGTGTGCATCTGTCTCTTTCAAACAGGTGCCGGTCCTCACCTCTGCAGTGCTGCCGTCTCCTGTAGCGCTGCATGGTTCTAAGCTAAGTTTCCTTTCCTTTTTCTGTTCTCTCAGATTTTGTCCTCAGGTTTGAAGTGTCTGTGTTGTGCAGCTGGTCTGGTCTGTCTCTAGACAGTTCAGGCTTCACCCACTAGTTAAATGGTGGAGGCTCACAGCGACATACTCAACACACAAGTTTCTGAACTCTGCATGAGGGTTTCTCCGACGAAGTGAGGGCCGTGAGGCACAGCTCCCCGTCCCCCGGTGACCCTGCTAGGTCCACCTTCTTAGGGAAACCCTCTGCAGAGGAGCTGACAGAGCCAGGAACTTGTGAGTTGCGTGTGTCCACTCAGGCATCATTCATGCTTGTTCTGCAGGCAGTTCCTGTCAGAAGGAGGAGGCGCAGCAGGAGCGCCGGGGGGCGGAAGACGGTGCCTCAGTGCCTCTCTCCTTCTGACATTGTTAAAGAAAACACAACAAATTTATAAGTATGTAGATAATTACATGTAGATAATGTCCTCAAGTTCTGTATAACCACTTTTCCCTCTCTCTGTGTTTGTTTCTCGTTCGTCGTTGTGTGTGTGTTTGTGTGCATCTGTCTCTTTCAAACAGGTGCCGGTCCTCACCTCTGCAGTGCTGCCGTCTCCTGTAGCGCTGCATGGTTCTAAGCTAAGTTTCCTTTCCTTTTTCTGTTCTCTCAGATTTTGTCCTCAGGTTTGAAGTGTCTGTGTTGTGCAGCTGGTCTGGTCTGTCTCTAGACAGTTCAGGCTTCACCCACTAGTTAAATGGTGGAGGCTCACAGCGACATACTCAACACACAAGTTTCTGAACTCTGCATGAGGGTTTCTCCGACGAAGTGAGGGCCGTGAGGCACAGCTCCCCGTCCCCCGGTGACCCTGCTAGGTCCACCTTCTTAGGGAAACCCTCTGCAGAGGAGCTGACAGAGCCAGGAACTTGTGAGTTGCGTGTGTCCACTCAGGCATCATTCATGCTTGTTCTGCAGGCAGTTCCTGTCAGAAGGAGGAGGCGCAGCAGGAGCGCCGGGGGGCGGAAGACGGTGCCTCAGTGCCTCTCTCCTTCTGACATTGTTAAAGAAAACACAACAAATTTATAAGTATGTAGATAATTACATGTAGATAATGTCCTCAAGTTCTGTATAACCACTTTTCCCTCTCTCTGTGTTTGTTTCTCGTTCGTCGTTGTGTGTGTGTTTGTGTGCATCTGTCTCTTTCAAACAGGTGCCGGTCCTCACCTCTGCAGTGCTGCCGTCTCCTGTAGCGCTGCATGGTTCTAAGCTAAGTTTCCTTTCCTTTTTCTGTTCTCTCAGATTTTGTCCTCAGGTTTGAAGTGTCTGTGTTGTGCAGCTGGTCTGGTCTGTCTCTAGACAGTTCAGGCTTCACCCACTAGTTAAATGGTGGAGGCTCACAGCGACATACTCAACACACAAGTTTCTGAACTCTGCATGAGGGTTTCTCCGACGAAGTGAGGGCCGTGAGGCACAGCTCCCCGTCCCCCGGTGACCCTGCTAGGTCCACCTTCTTAGGGAAACCCTCTGCAGAGGAGCTGACAGAGCCAGGAACTTGTGAGTTGCGTGTGTCCACTCAGGCATCATTCATGCTTGTTCTGCAGGCAGTTCCTGTCAGAAGGAGGAGGCGCAGCAGGAGCGCCGGGGGGCGGAAGACGGTGCCTCAGTGCCTCTCTCCTTCTGACATTGTTAAAGAAAACACAACAAATTTATAAGTATGTAGATAATTACATGTAGATAATGTCCTCAAGTTCTGTATAACCACTTTTCCCTCTCTCTGTGTTTGTTTCTCGTTCGTCGTTGTGTGTGTGTTTGTGTGCATCTGTCTCTTTCAAACAGGTGCCGGTCCTCACCTCTGCAGTGCTGCCGTCTCCTGTAGCGCTGCATGGTTCTAAGCTAAGTTTCCTTTCCTTTTTCTGTTCTCTCAGATTTTGTCCTCAGGTTTGAAGTGTCTGTGTTGTGCAGCTGGTCTGGTCTGTCTCTAGACAGTTCAGGCTTCACCCACTAGTTAAATGGTGGAGGCTCACAGCGACATACTCAACACACAAGTTTCTGAACTCTGCATGAGGGTTTCTCCGACGAAGTGAGGGCCGTGAGGCACAGCTCCCCGTCCCCCGGTGACCCTGCTAGGTCCACCTTCTTAGGGAAACCCTCTGCAGAGGAGCTGACAGAGCCAGGAACTTGTGAGTTGCGTGTGTCCACTCAGGCATCATTCATGCTTGTTCTGCAGGCAGTTCCTGTCAGAAGGAGGAGGCGCAGCAGGAGCGCCGGGGGGCGGAAGACGGTGCCTCAGTGCCTCTCTCCTTCTGACATTGTTAAAGAAAACACAACAAATTTATAAGTATGTAGATAATTACATGTAGATAATGTCCTCAAGTTCTGTATAACCACTTTTCCCTCTCTCTGTGTTTGTTTCTCGTTCGTCGTTGTGTGTGTGTTTGTGTGCATCTGTCTCTTTCAAACAGGTGCCGGTCCTCACCTCTGCAGTGCTGCCGTCTCCTGTAGCGCTGCATGGTTCTAAGCTAAGTTTCCTTTCCTTTTTCTGTTCTCTCAGATTTTGTCCTCAGGTTTGAAGTGTCTGTGTTGTGCAGCTGGTCTGGTCTGTCTCTAGACAGTTCAGGCTTCACCCACTAGTTAAATGGTGGAGGCTCACAGCGACATACTCAACACACAAGTTTCTGAACTCTGCATGAGGGTTTCTCCGACGAAGTGAGGGCCGTGAGGCACAGCTCCCCGTCCCCCGGTGACCCTGCTAGGTCCACCTTCTTAGGGAAACCCTCTGCAGAGGAGCTGACAGAGCCAGGAACTTGTGAGTTGCGTGTGTCCACTCAGGCATCATTCATGCTTGTTCTGCAGGCAGTTCCTGTCAGAAGGAGGAGGCGCAGCAGGAGCGCCGGGGGGCGGAAGACGGTGCCTCAGTGCCTCTCTCCTTCTGACATTGTTAAAGAAAACACAACAAATTTATAAGTATGTAGATAATTACATGTAGATAATGTCCTCAAGTTCTGTATAACCACTTTTCCCTCTCTCTGTGTTTGTTTCTCGTTCGTCGTTGTGTGTGTGTTTGTGTGCATCTGTCTCTTTCAAACAGGTGCCGGTCCTCACCTCTGCAGTGCTGCCGTCTCCTGTAGCGCTGCATGGTTCTAAGCTAAGTTTCCTTTCCTTTTTCTGTTCTCTCAGATTTTGTCCTCAGGTTTGAAGTGTCTGTGTTGTGCAGCTGGTCTGGTCTGTCTCTAGACAGTTCAGGCTTCACCCACTAGTTAAATGGTGGAGGCTCACAGCGACATACTCAACACACAAGTTTCTGAACTCTGCATGAGGGTTTCTCCGACGAAGTGAGGGCCGTGAGGCACAGCTCCCCGTCCCCCGGTGACCCTGCTAGGTCCACCTTCTTAGGGAAACCCTCTGCAGAGGAGCTGACAGAGCCAGGAACTTGTGAGTTGCGTGTGTCCACTCAGGCATCATTCATGCTTGTTCTGCAGGCAGTTCCTGTCAGAAGGAGGAGGCGCAGCAGGAGCGCCGGGGGGCGGAAGACGGTGCCTCAGTGCCTCTCTCCTTCTGACATTGTTAAAGAAAACACAACAAATTTATAAGTATGTAGATAATTACATGTAGATAATGTCCTCAAGTTCTGTATAACCACTTTTCCCTCTCTCTGTGTTTGTTTCTCGTTCGTCGTTGTGTGTGTGTTTGTGTGCATCTGTCTCTTTCAAACAGGTGCCGGTCCTCACCTCTGCAGTGCTGCCGTCTCCTGTAGCGCTGCATGGTTCTAAGCTAAGTTTCCTTTCCTTTTTCTGTTCTCTCAGATTTTGTCCTCAGGTTTGAAGTGTCTGTGTTGTGCAGCTGGTCTGGTCTGTCTCTAGACAGTTCAGGCTTCACCCACTAGTTAAATGGTGGAGGCTCACAGCGACATACTCAACACACAAGTTTCTGAACTCTGCATGAGGGTTTCTCCGACGAAGTGAGGGCCGTGAGGCACAGCTCCCCGTCCCCCGGTGACCCTGCTAGGTCCACCTTCTTAGGGAAACCCTCTGCAGAGGAGCTGACAGAGCCAGGAACTTGTGAGTTGCGTGTGTCCACTCAGGCATCATTCATGCTTGTTCTGCAGGCAGTTCCTGTCAGAAGGAGGAGGCGCAGCAGGAGCGCCGGGGGGCGGAAGACGGTGCCTCAGTGCCTCTCTCCTTCTGACATTGTTAAAGAAAACACAACAAATTTATAAGTATGTAGATAATTACATGTAGATAATGTCCTCAAGTTCTGTATAACCACTTTTCCCTCTCTCTGTGTTTGTTTCTCGTTCGTCGTTGTGTGTGTGTTTGTGTGCATCTGTCTCTTTCAAACAGGTGCCGGTCCTCACCTCTGCAGTGCTGCCGTCTCCTGTAGCGCTGCATGGTTCTAAGCTAAGTTTCCTTTCCTTTTTCTGTTCTCTCAGATTTTGTCCTCAGGTTTGAAGTGTCTGTGTTGTGCAGCTGGTCTGGTCTGTCTCTAGACAGTTCAGGCTTCACCCACTAGTTAAATGGTGGAGGCTCACAGCGACATACTCAACACACAAGTTTCTGAACTCTGCATGAGGGTTTCTCCGACGAAGTGAGGGCCGTGAGGCACAGCTCCCCGTCCCCCGGTGACCCTGCTAGGTCCACCTTCTTAGGGAAACCCTCTGCAGAGGAGCTGACAGAGCCAGGAACTTGTGAGTTGCGTGTGTCCACTCAGGCATCATTCATGCTTGTTCTGCAGGCAGTTCCTGTCAGAAGGAGGAGGCGCAGCAGGAGCGCCGGGGGGCGGAAGACGGTGCCTCAGTGCCTCTCTCCTTCTGACATTGTTAAAGAAAACACAACAAATTTATAAGTATGTAGATAATTACATGTAGATAATGTCCTCAAGTTCTGTATAACCACTTTTCCTCTCTCTGTGTTTGTTTCTCGTTCGTCGTTGTGTGTGTGTTTGTGTGCATCTGTCTCTTTCAAACAGGTGCCGGTCCTCACCTCTGCAGTGCTGCCGTCTCCTGTAGCGCTGCATGGTTCTAAGCTAAGTTTCCTTTCCTTTTTCTGTTCTCTCAGATTTTGTCCTCAGGTTTGAAGTGTCTGTGTTGTGCAGCTGGTCTGGTCTGTCTCTAGACAGTTCAGGCTTCACCCACTAGTTAAATGGTGGAGGCTCACAGCGACATACTCAACACACAAGTTTCTGAACTCTGCATGAGGGTTTCTCCGACGAAGTGAGGGCCGTGAGGCACAGCTCCCCGTCCCCCGGTGACCCTGCTAGGTCCACCTTCTTAGGGAAACCCTCTGCAGAGGAGCTGACAGAGCCAGGAACTTGTGAGTTGCGTGTGTCCACTCAGGCATCATTCATGCTTGTTCTGCAGGCAGTTCCTGTCAGAAGGAGGAGGCGCAGCAGGAGCGCCGGGGGGCGGAAGACGGTGCCTCAGTGCCTCTCTCCTTCTGACATTGTTAAAGAAAACACAACAAATTTATAAGTATGTAGATAATTACATGTAGATAATGTCCTCAAGTTCTGTATAACCACTTTTCCCTCTCTCTGTGTTTGTTTCTCGTTCGTCGTTGTGTGTGTGTTTGTGTGCATCTGTCTCTTTCAAACAGGTGCCGGTCCTCACCTCTGCAGTGCTGCCGTCTCCTGTAGCGCTGCATGGTTCTAAGCTAAGTTTCCTTTCCTTTTTCTGTTCTCTCAGATTTTGTCCTCAGGTTTGAAGTGTCTGTGTTGTGCAGCTGGTCTGGTCTGTCTCTAGACAGTTCAGGCTTCACCCACTAGTTAAATGGTGGAGGCTCACAGCGACATACTCAACACACAAGTTTCTGAACTCTGCATGAGGGTTTCTCCGACGAAGTGAGGGCCGTGAGGCACAGCTCCCCGTCCCCCGGTGACCCTGCTAGGTCCACCTTCTTAGGGAAACCCTCTGCAGAGGAGCTGACAGAGCCAGGAACTTGTGAGTTGCGTGTGTCCACTCAGGCATCATTCATGCTTGTTCTGCAGGCAGTTCCTGTCAGAAGGAGGAGGCGCAGCAGGAGCGCCGGGGGGCGGAAGACGGTGCCTCAGTGCCTCTCTCCTTCTGACATTGTTAAAGAAAACACAACAAATTTATAAGTATGTAGATAATTACATGTAGATAATGTCCTCAAGTTCTGTATAACCACTTTTCCCTCTCTCTGTGTTTGTTTCTCGTTCGTCGTTGTGTGTGTGTTTGTGTGCATCTGTCTCTTTCAAACAGGTGCCGGTCCTCACCTCTGCAGTGCTGCCGTCTCCTGTAGCGCTGCATGGTTCTAAGCTAAGTTTCCTTTCCTTTTTCTGTTCTCTCAGATTTTGTCCTCAGGTTTGAAGTGTCTGTGTTGTGCAGCTGGTCTGGTCTGTCTCTAGACAGTTCAGGCTTCACCCACTAGTTAAATGGTGGAGGCTCACAGCGACATACTCAACACACAAGTTTCTGAACTCTGCATGAGGGTTTCTCCGACGAAGTGAGGGCCGTGAGGCACAGCTCCCCGTCCCCCGGTGACCCTGCTAGGTCCACCTTCTTAGGGAAACCCTCTGCAGAGGAGCTGACAGAGCCAGGAACTTGTGAGTTGCGTGTGTCCACTCAGGCATCATTCATGCTTGTTCTGCAGGCAGTTCCTGTCAGAAGGAGGAGGCGCAGCAGGAGCGCCGGGGGGCGGAAGACGGTGCCTCAGTGCCTCTCTCCTTCTGACATTGTTAAAGAAAACACAACAAATTTATAAGTATGTAGATAATTACATGTAGATAATGTCCTCAAGTTCTGTATAACCACTTTTCCCTCTCTCTGTGTTTGTTTCTCGTTCGTCGTTGTGTGTGTGTTTGTGTGCATCTGTCTCTTTCAAACAGGTGCCGGTCCTCACCTCTGCAGTGCTGCCGTCTCCTGTAGCGCTGCATGGTTCTAAGCTAAGTTTCCTTTCCTTTTTCTGTTCTCTCAGATTTTGTCCTCAGGTTTGAAGTGTCTGTGTTGTGCAGCTGGTCTGGTCTGTCTCTAGACAGTTCAGGCTTCACCCACTAGTTAAATGGTGGAGGCTCACAGCGACATACTCAACACACAAGTTTCTGAACTCTGCATGAGGGTTTCTCCGACGAAGTGAGGGCCGTGAGGCACAGCTCCCCGTCCCCCGGTGACCCTGCTAGGTCCACCTTCTTAGGGAAACCCTCTGCAGAGGAGCTGACAGAGCCAGGAACTTGTGAGTTGCGTGTGTCCACTCAGGCATCATTCATGCTTGTTCTGCAGGCAGTTCCTGTCAGAAGGAGGAGGCGCAGCAGGAGCGCCGGGGGGCGGAAGACGGTGCCTCAGTGCCTCTCTCCTTCTGACATTGTTAAAGAAAACACAACAAATTTATAAGTATGTAGATAATTACATGTAGATAATGTCCTCAAGTTCTGTATAACCACTTTTCCCTCTCTCTGTGTTTGTTTCTCGTTCGTCGTTGTGTGTGTGTTTGTGTGCATCTGTCTCTTTCAAACAGGTGCCGGTCCTCACCTCTGCAGTGCTGCCGTCTCCTGTAGCGCTGCATGGTTCTAAGCTAAGTTTCCTTTCCTTTTTCTGTTCTCTCAGATTTTGTCCTCAGGTTTGAAGTGTCTGTGTTGTGCAGCTGGTCTGGTCTGTCTCTAGACAGTTCAGGCTTCACCCACTAGTTAAATGGTGGAGGCTCACAGCGACATACTCAACACACAAGTTTCTGAACTCTGCATGAGGGTTTCTCCGACGAAGTGAGGGCCGTGAGGCACAGCTCCCGTCCCCCGGTGACCCTGCTAGGTCCACCTTCTTAGGGAAACCCTCTGCAGAGGAGCTGACAGAGCCAGGAACTTGTGAGTTGCGTGTGTCCACTCAGGCATCATTCATGCTTGTTCTGCAGGCAGTTCCTGTCAGAAGGAGGAGGCGCAGCAGGAGCGCCGGGGGGCGGAAGACGGTGCTCAGTGCCTCTCTCCTTCTGACATTGTTAAAGAAAACACAACAAATTTATAAGTATGTAGATAATTACATGTAGATAATGTCCTCAAGTTCTGTATAACCACTTTTCCCTCTCTCTGTGTTTGTTTCTCGTTCGTCGTTGTGTGTGTGTTTGTGTGCATCTGTCTCTTTCAAACAGGTGCCGGTCCTCACCTCTGCAGTGCTGCCGTCTCCTGTAGCGCTGCATGGTTCTAAGCTAAGTTTCCTTTCCTTTTTCTGTTCTCTCAGATTTTGTCCTCAGGTTTGAAGTGTCTGTGTTGTGCAGCTGGTCTGGTCTGTCTCTAGACAGTTCAGGCTTCACCCACTAGTTAAATGGTGGAGGCTCACAGCGACATACTCAACACACAAGTTTCTGAACTCTGCATGAGGGTTTCTCCGACGAAGTGAGGGCCGTGAGGCACAGCTCCCCGTCCCCCGGTGACCCTGCTAGGTCCACCTTCTTAGGGAAACCCTCTGCAGAGGAGCTGACAGAGCCAGGAACTTGTGAGTTGCGTGTGTCCACTCAGGCATCATTCATGCTTGTTCTGCAGGCAGTTCCTGTCAGAAGGAGGAGGCGCAGCAGGAGCGCCGGGGGGCGGAAGACGGTG
>NW_028187229.1:1229458-1273900 GCF_057381845.1 Rhamphochromis longiceps
GAGAGAGCCTCCACCATTTAACTAGTGGGTGAAGCTGAACTGTCTAGAGACAGACCAGACCAGCTGCACAACACAGACACTTCAAACCTGAGGACAAAATCTGAGAGAACAGAAAAAGGAAAGGAAACTTAGCTTAGAACCATGCAGCGCTACAGGAGACGGCAGCACTGCAGAGGTGAGGACCGGCACCTGTTTGAAAGAGACAGATGCACACAAACACACACACAACGACGAACGAGAACAAACACAGAGAGAGGGAAAAGTGGTTATACAGAACTTGAGGACATTATCTACATGTAATTATCTACATACTTATAAATTTGTTGTGTTTTCTTTAACAATGTCAGAAGGAGAGAGGCACTGAGGCACCGTCTTCCGCCCCCCGGCGCTCCTGCTGCGCCTCCTCCTTCTGACAGGAACTGCCTGCAGAACAAGCATGAATGATGCCTGAGTGGACACACGCAACTCACAAGTTCCTGGCTCTGTCAGCTCCTCTGCAGAGGGTTTCCCTAAGAAGGTGGACCTAGCAGGGTCACCGGGGGACGGGGAGCTGTGCCTCACGGCCCTCACTTCGTCGGAGAAACCCTCATGCAGAGTTCAGAAACTTGTGTGTTGAGTATGTCGCTGTGAGCCTCCACCATTTAACTAGTGGGTGAAGCTGAACTGTCTAGAGACAGACCAGACCAGCTGCACAACACAGACACTTCAACCTGAGGACAAAATCTGAGAGAACAGAAAAAGGAAAGGAAACTTAGCTTAGAACCATGCAGCGCTACAGGAGACGGCAGCACTGCAGAGGTGAGGACCGGCACCTGTTTGAAAGAGACAGATGCACACAAACACACACACAACGACGAACGAGAAACAAACACAGAGAGAGGGAAAAGTGGTTATACAGAACTTGAGGACATTATCTACATGTAATTATCTACATACTTATAAATTTGTTGTGTTTTCTTTAACAATGTCAGAAGGAGAGAGGCACTGAGGCACCGTCTTCCGCCCCCCGGCGCTCCTGCTGCGCCTCCTCCTTCTGACAGGAACTGCCTGCAGAACAAGCATGAATGATGCCTGAGTGGACACACGCAACTCACAAGTTCCTGGCTCTGTCAGCTCCTCTGCAGAGGGTTTCCCTAAGAAGGTGGACCTAGCAGGGTCACCGGGGGACGGGGAGCTGTGCCTCACGGCCCTCACTTCGTCGGAGAAACCCTCATGCAGAGTTCAGAAACTTGTGTGTTGAGTATGTCGCTGTGAGCCTCCACCATTTAACTAGTGGGTGAAGCCTGAACTGTCTAGAGACAGACCAGACCAGCTGCACAACACAGACACTTCAAACCTGAGGACAAAATCTGAGAGAACAGAAAAAGGAAAGGAAACTTAGCTTAGAACCATGCAGCGCTACAGGAGACGGCAGCACTGCAGAGGTGAGGACCGGCACCTGTTTGAAAGAGACAGATGCACACAAACACACACACAACGACGAACGAGAAACAAACACAGAGAGAGGGAAAAGTGGTTATACAGAACTTGAGGACATTATCTACATGTAATTATCTACATACTTATAAATTTGTTGTGTTTTCTTTAACAATGTCAGAAGGAGAGAGGCACTGAGGCACCGTCTTCCGCCCCCCGGCGCTCCTGCTGCGCCTCCTCCTTCTGACAGGAACTGCCTGCAGAACAAGCATGAATGATGCCTGAGTGGACACACGCAACTCACAAGTTCCTGGCTCTGTCAGCTCCTCTGCAGAGGGTTTCCCTAAGAAGGTGGACCTAGCAGGGTCACCGGGGGACGGGGAGCTGTGCCTCACGGCCCTCACTTCGTCGGAGAAACCCTCATGCAGAGTTCAGAAACTTGTGTGTTGAGTATGTCGCTGTGAGCCTCCACCATTTAACTAGTGGGTGAAGCCTGAACTGTCTAGAGACAGACCAGACCAGCTGCACAACACAGACACTTCAAACCTGAGGACAAAATCTGAGAGAACAGAAAAAGGAAAGGAAACTTAGCTTAGAACCATGCAGCGCTACAGGAGACGGCAGCACTGCAGAGGTGAGGACCGGCACCTGTTTGAAAGAGACAGATGCACACAAACACACACACAACGACGAACGAGAAACAAACACAGAGAGAGGGAAAAGTGGTTATACAGAACTTGAGGACATTATCTACATGTAATTATCTACATACTTATAAATTTGTTGTGTTTTCTTTAACAATGTCAGAAGGAGAGAGGCACTGAGGCACCGTCTTCCGCCCCCCGGCGCTCCTGCTGCGCCTCCTCCTTCTGACAGGAACTGCCTGCAGAACAAGCATGAATGATGCCTGAGTGGACACACGCAACTCACAAGTTCCTGGCTCTGTCAGCTCCTCTGCAGAGGGTTTCCCTAAGAAGGTGGACCTAGCAGGGTCACCGGGGGACGGGGAGCTGTGCCTCACGGCCCTCACTTCGTCGGAGAAACCCTCATGCAGAGTTCAGAAACTTGTGTGTTGAGTATGTCGCTGTGAGCCTCCACCATTTAACTAGTGGGTGAAGCCTGAACTGTCTAGAGACAGACCAGACCAGCTGCACAACACAGACACTTCAAACCTGAGGACAAAATCTGAGAGAACAGAAAAAGGAAAGGAAACTTAGCTTAGAACCATGCAGCGCTACAGGAGACGGCAGCACTGCAGAGGTGAGGACCGGCACCTGTTTGAAAGAGACAGATGCACACAAACACACACACAACGACGAACGAGAAACAAACACAGAGAGAGGGAAAAGTGGTTATACAGAACTTGAGGACATTATCTACATGTAATTATCTACATACTTATAAATTTGTTGTGTTTTCTTTAACAATGTCAGAAGGAGAGAGGCACTGAGGCACCGTCTTCCGCCCCCCGGCGCTCCTGCTGCGCCTCCTCCTTCTGACAGGAACTGCCTGCAGAACAAGCATGAATGATGCCTGAGTGGACACACGCAACTCACAAGTTCCTGGCTCTGTCAGCTCCTCTGCAGAGGGTTTCCCTAAGAAGGTGGACCTAGCAGGGTCACCGGGGGACGGGGAGCTGTGCCTCACGGCCCTCACTTCGTCGGAGAAACCCTCATGCAGAGTTCAGAAACTTGTGTGTTGAGTATGTCGCTGTGAGCCTCCACCATTTAACTAGTGGGTGAAGCCTGAACTGTCTAGAGACAGACCAGACCAGCTGCACAACACAGACACTTCAAACCTGAGGACAAAATCTGAGAGAACAGAAAAAGGAAAGGAAACTTAGCTTAGAACCATGCAGCGCTACAGGAGACGGCAGCACTGCAGAGGTGAGGACCGGCACCTGTTTGAAAGAGACAGATGCACACAAACACACACACAACGACGAACGAGAAACAAACACAGAGAGAGGGAAAAGTGGTTATACAGAACTTGAGGACATTATCTACATGTAATTATCTACATACTTATAAATTTGTTGTGTTTTCTTTAACAATGTCAGAAGGAGAGAGGCACTGAGGCACCGTCTTCCGCCCCCCGGCGCTCCTGCTGCGCCTCCTCCTTCTGACAGGAACTGCCTGCAGAACAAGCATGAATGATGCCTGAGTGGACACACGCAACTCACAAGTTCCTGGCTCTGTCAGCTCCTCTGCAGAGGGTTTCCCTAAGAAGGTGGACCTAGCAGGGTCACCGGGGGACGGGGAGCTGTGCCTCACGGCCCTCACTTCGTCGGAGAAACCCTCATGCAGAGTTCAGAAACTTGTGTGTTGAGTATGTCGCTGTGAGCCTCCACCATTTAACTAGTGGGTGAAGCCTGAACTGTCTAGAGACAGACCAGACCAGCTGCACAACACAGACACTTCAAACCTGAGGACAAAATCTGAGAGAACAGAAAAAGGAAAGGAAACTTAGCTTAGAACCATGCAGCGCTACAGGAGACGGCAGCACTGCAGAGGTGAGGACCGGCACCTGTTTGAAAGAGACAGATGCACACAAACACACACACAACGACGAACGAGAAACAAACACAGAGAGAGGGAAAAGTGGTTATACAGAACTTGAGGACATTATCTACATGTAATTATCTACATACTTATAAATTTGTTGTGTTTTCTTTAACAATGTCAGAAGGAGAGAGGCACTGAGGCACCGTCTTCCGCCCCCCGGCGCTCCTGCTGCGCCTCCTCCTTCTGACAGGAACTGCCTGCAGAACAAGCATGAATGATGCCTGAGTGGACACACGCAACTCACAAGTTCCTGGCTCTGTCAGCTCCTCTGCAGAGGGTTTCCCTAAGAAGGTGGACCTAGCAGGGTCACCGGGGGACGGGGAGCTGTGCCTCACGGCCCTCACTTCGTCGGAGAAACCCTCATGCAGAGTTCAGAAACTTGTGTGTTGAGTATGTCGCTGTGAGCCTCCACCATTTAACTAGTGGGTGAAGCCTGAACTGTCTAGAGACAGACCAGACCAGCTGCACAACACAGACACTTCAAACCTGAGGACAAAATCTGAGAGAACAGAAAAAGGAAAGGAAACTTAGCTTAGAACCATGCAGCGCTACAGGAGACGGCAGCACTGCAGAGGTGAGGACCGGCACCTGTTTGAAAGAGACAGATGCACACAAACACACACACAACGACGAACGAGAAACAAACACAGAGAGAGGGAAAAGTGGTTATACAGAACTTGAGGACATTATCTACATGTAATTATCTACATACTTATAAATTTGTTGTGTTTTCTTTAACAATGTCAGAAGGAGAGAGGCACTGAGGCACCGTCTTCCGCCCCCCGGCGCTCCTGCTGCGCCTCCTCCTTCTGACAGGAACTGCCTGCAGAACAAGCATGAATGATGCCTGAGTGGACACACGCAACTCACAAGTTCCTGGCTCTGTCAGCTCCTCTGCAGAGGGTTTCCCTAAGAAGGTGGACCTAGCAGGGTCACCGGGGGACGGGGAGCTGTGCCTCACGGCCCTCACTTCGTCGGAGAAACCCTCATGCAGAGTTCAGAAACTTGTGTGTTGAGTATGTCGCTGTGAGCCTCCACCATTTAACTAGTGGGTGAAGCCTGAACTGTCTAGAGACAGACCAGACCAGCTGCACAACACAGACACTTCAAACCTGAGGACAAAATCTGAGAGAACAGAAAAAGGAAAGGAAACTTAGCTTAGAACCATGCAGCGCTACAGGAGACGGCAGCACTGCAGAGGTGAGGACCGGCACCTGTTTGAAAGAGACAGATGCACACAAACACACACACAACGACGAACGAGAAACAAACACAGAGAGAGGGAAAAGTGGTTATACAGAACTTGAGGACATTATCTACATGTAATTATCTACATACTTATAAATTTGTTGTGTTTTCTTTAACAATGTCAGAAGGAGAGAGGCACTGAGGCACCGTCTTCCGCCCCCCGGCGCTCCTGCTGCGCCTCCTCCTTCTGACAGGAACTGCCTGCAGAACAAGCATGAATGATGCCTGAGTGGACACACGCAACTCACAAGTTCCTGGCTCTGTCAGCTCCTCTGCAGAGGGTTTCCCTAAGAAGGTGGACCTAGCAGGGTCACCGGGGGACGGGGAGCTGTGCCTCACGGCCCTCACTTCGTCGGAGAAACCCTCATGCAGAGTTCAGAAACTTGTGTGTTGAGTATGTCGCTGTGAGCCTCCACCATTTAACTAGTGGGTGAAGCCTGAACTGTCTAGAGACAGACCAGACCAGCTGCACAACACAGACACTTCAAACCTGAGGACAAAATCTGAGAGAACAGAAAAAGGAAAGGAAACTTAGCTTAGAACCATGCAGCGCTACAGGAGACGGCAGCACTGCAGAGGTGAGGACCGGCACCTGTTTGAAAGAGACAGATGCACACAAACACACACACAACGACGAACGAGAAACAAACACAGAGAGAGGGAAAAGTGGTTATACAGAACTTGAGGACATTATCTACATGTAATTATCTACATACTTATAAATTTGTTGTGTTTTCTTTAACAATGTCAGAAGGAGAGAGGCACTGAGGCACCGTCTTCCGCCCCCCGGCGCTCCTGCTGCGCCTCCTCCTTCTGACAGGAACTGCCTGCAGAACAAGCATGAATGATGCCTGAGTGGACACACGCAACTCACAAGTTCCTGGCTCTGTCAGCTCCTCTGCAGAGGGTTTCCCTAAGAAGGTGGACCTAGCAGGGTCACCGGGGGACGGGGAGCTGTGCCTCACGGCCCTCACTTCGTCGGAGAAACCCTCATGCAGAGTTCAGAAACTTGTGTGTTGAGTATGTCGCTGTGAGCCTCCACCATTTAACTAGTGGGTGAAGCCTGAACTGTCTAGAGACAGACCAGACCAGCTGCACAACACAGACACTTCAAACCTGAGGACAAAATCTGAGAGAACAGAAAAAGGAAAGGAAACTTAGCTTAGAACCATGCAGCGCTACAGGAGACGGCAGCACTGCAGAGGTGAGGACCGGCACCTGTTTGAAAGAGACAGATGCACACAAACACACACACAACGACGAACGAGAAACAAACACAGAGAGAGGGAAAAGTGGTTATACAGAACTTGAGGACATTATCTACATGTAATTATCTACATACTTATAAATTTGTTGTGTTTTCTTTAACAATGTCAGAAGGAGAGAGGCACTGAGGCACCGTCTTCCGCCCCCCGGCGCTCCTGCTGCGCCTCCTCCTTCTGACAGGAACTGCCTGCAGAACAAGCATGAATGATGCCTGAGTGGACACACGCAACTCACAAGTTCCTGGCTCTGTCAGCTCCTCTGCAGAGGGTTTCCCTAAGAAGGTGGACCTAGCAGGGTCACCGGGGGACGGGGAGCTGTGCCTCACGGCCCTCACTTCGTCGGAGAAACCCTCATGCAGAGTTCAGAAACTTGTGTGTTGAGTATGTCGCTGTGAGCCTCCACCATTTAACTAGTGGGTGAAGCCTGAACTGTCTAGAGACAGACCAGACCAGCTGCACAACACAGACACTTCAAACCTGAGGACAAAATCTGAGAGAACAGAAAAAGGAAAGGAAACTTAGCTTAGAACCATGCAGCGCTACAGGAGACGGCAGCACTGCAGAGGTGAGGACCGGCACCTGTTTGAAAGAGACAGATGCACACAAACACACACACAACGACGAACGAGAAACAAACACAGAGAGAGGGAAAAGTGGTTATACAGAACTTGAGGACATTATCTACATGTAATTATCTACATACTTATAAATTTGTTGTGTTTTCTTTAACAATGTCAGAAGGAGAGAGGCACTGAGGCACCGTCTTCCGCCCCCCGGCGCTCCTGCTGCGCCTCCTCCTTCTGACAGGAACTGCCTGCAGAACAAGCATGAATGATGCCTGAGTGGACACACGCAACTCACAAGTTCCTGGCTCTGTCAGCTCCTCTGCAGAGGGTTTCCCTAAGAAGGTGGACCTAGCAGGGTCACCGGGGGACGGGGAGCTGTGCCTCACGGCCCTCACTTCGTCGGAGAAACCCTCATGCAGAGTTCAGAAACTTGTGTGTTGAGTATGTCGCTGTGAGCCTCCACCATTTAACTAGTGGGTGAAGCCTGAACTGTCTAGAGACAGACCAGACCAGCTGCACAACACAGACACTTCAAACCTGAGGACAAAATCTGAGAGAACAGAAAAAGGAAAGGAAACTTAGCTTAGAACCATGCAGCGCTACAGGAGACGGCAGCACTGCAGAGGTGAGGACCGGCACCTGTTTGAAAGAGACAGATGCACACAAACACACACACAACGACGAACGAGAAACAAACACAGAGAGAGGGAAAAGTGGTTATACAGAACTTGAGGACATTATCTACATGTAATTATCTACATACTTATAAATTTGTTGTGTTTTCTTTAACAATGTCAGAAGGAGAGAGGCACTGAGGCACCGTCTTCCGCCCCCCGGCGCTCCTGCTGCGCCTCCTCCTTCTGACAGGAACTGCCTGCAGAACAAGCATGAATGATGCCTGAGTGGACACACGCAACTCACAAGTTCCTGGCTCTGTCAGCTCCTCTGCAGAGGGTTTCCCTAAGAAGGTGGACCTAGCAGGGTCACCGGGGGACGGGGAGCTGTGCCTCACGGCCCTCACTTCGTCGGAGAAACCCTCATGCAGAGTTCAGAAACTTGTGTGTTGAGTATGTCGCTGTGAGCCTCCACCATTTAACTAGTGGGTGAAGCCTGAACTGTCTAGAGACAGACCAGACCAGCTGCACAACACAGACACTTCAAACCTGAGGACAAAATCTGAGAGAACAGAAAAAGGAAAGGAAACTTAGCTTAGAACCATGCAGCGCTACAGGAGACGGCAGCACTGCAGAGGTGAGGACCGGCACCTGTTTGAAAGAGACAGATGCACACAAACACACACACAACGACGAACGAGAAACAAACACAGAGAGAGGGAAAAGTGGTTATACAGAACTTGAGGACATTATCTACATGTAATTATCTACATACTTATAAATTTGTTGTGTTTTCTTTAACAATGTCAGAAGGAGAGAGGCACTGAGGCACCGTCTTCCGCCCCCCGGCGCTCCTGCTGCGCCTCCTCCTTCTGACAGGAACTGCCTGCAGAACAAGCATGAATGATGCCTGAGTGGACACACGCAACTCACAAGTTCCTGGCTCTGTCAGCTCCTCTGCAGAGGGTTTCCCTAAGAAGGTGGACCTAGCAGGGTCACCGGGGGACGGGGAGCTGTGCCTCACGGCCCTCACTTCGTCGGAGAAACCCTCATGCAGAGTTCAGAAACTTGTGTGTTGAGTATGTCGCTGTGAGCCTCCACCATTTAACTAGTGGGTGAAGCCTGAACTGTCTAGAGACAGACCAGACCAGCTGCACAACACAGACACTTCAAACCTGAGGACAAAATCTGAGAGAACAGAAAAAGGAAAGGAAACTTAGCTTAGAACCATGCAGCGCTACAGGAGACGGCAGCACTGCAGAGGTGAGGACCGGCACCTGTTTGAAAGAGACAGATGCACACAAACACACACACAACGACGAACGAGAAACAAACACAGAGAGAGGGAAAAGTGGTTATACAGAACTTGAGGACATTATCTACATGTAATTATCTACATACTTATAAATTTGTTGTGTTTTCTTTAACAATGTCAGAAGGAGAGAGGCACTGAGGCACCGTCTTCCGCCCCCCGGCGCTCCTGCTGCGCCTCCTCCTTCTGACAGGAACTGCCTGCAGAACAAGCATGAATGATGCCTGAGTGGACACACGCAACTCACAAGTTCCTGGCTCTGTCAGCTCCTCTGCAGAGGGTTTCCCTAAGAAGGTGGACCTAGCAGGGTCACCGGGGGACGGGGAGCTGTGCCTCACGGCCCTCACTTCGTCGGAGAAACCCTCATGCAGAGTTCAGAAACTTGTGTGTTGAGTATGTCGCTGTGAGCCTCCACCATTTAACTAGTGGGTGAAGCCTGAACTGTCTAGAGACAGACCAGACCAGCTGCACAACACAGACACTTCAAACCTGAGGACAAAATCTGAGAGAACAGAAAAAGGAAAGGAAACTTAGCTTAGAACCATGCAGCGCTACAGGAGACGGCAGCACTGCAGAGGTGAGGACCGGCACCTGTTTGAAAGAGACAGATGCACACAAACACACACACAACGACGAACGAGAAACAAACACAGAGAGAGGGAAAAGTGGTTATACAGAACTTGAGGACATTATCTACATGTAATTATCTACATACTTATAAATTTGTTGTGTTTTCTTTAACAATGTCAGAAGGAGAGAGGCACTGAGGCACCGTCTTCCGCCCCCCGGCGCTCCTGCTGCGCCTCCTCCTTCTGACAGGAACTGCCTGCAGAACAAGCATGAATGATGCCTGAGTGGACACACGCAACTCACAAGTTCCTGGCTCTGTCAGCTCCTCTGCAGAGGGTTTCCCTAAGAAGGTGGACCTAGCAGGGTCACCGGGGGACGGGGAGCTGTGCCTCACGGCCCTCACTTCGTCGGAGAAACCCTCATGCAGAGTTCAGAAACTTGTGTGTTGAGTATGTCGCTGTGAGCCTCCACCATTTAACTAGTGGGTGAAGCCTGAACTGTCTAGAGACAGACCAGACCAGCTGCACAACACAGACACTTCAAACCTGAGGACAAAATCTGAGAGAACAGAAAAAGGAAAGGAAACTTAGCTTAGAACCATGCAGCGCTACAGGAGACGGCAGCACTGCAGAGGTGAGGACCGGCACCTGTTTGAAAGAGACAGATGCACACAAACACACACACAACGACGAACGAGAAACAAACACAGAGAGAGGGAAAAGTGGTTATACAGAACTTGAGGACATTATCTACATGTAATTATCTACATACTTATAAATTTGTTGTGTTTTCTTTAACAATGTCAGAAGGAGAGAGGCACTGAGGCACCGTCTTCCGCCCCCCGGCGCTCCTGCTGCGCCTCCTCCTTCTGACAGGAACTGCCTGCAGAACAAGCATGAATGATGCCTGAGTGGACACACGCAACTCACAAGTTCCTGGCTCTGTCAGCTCCTCTGCAGAGGGTTTCCCTAAGAAGGTGGACCTAGCAGGGTCACCGGGGGACGGGGAGCTGTGCCTCACGGCCCTCACTTCGTCGGAGAAACCCTCATGCAGAGTTCAGAAACTTGTGTGTTGAGTATGTCGCTGTGAGCCTCCACCATTTAACTAGTGGGTGAAGCCTGAACTGTCTAGAGACAGACCAGACCAGCTGCACAACACAGACACTTCAAACCTGAGGACAAAATCTGAGAGAACAGAAAAAGGAAAGGAAACTTAGCTTAGAACCATGCAGCGCTACAGGAGACGGCAGCACTGCAGAGGTGAGGACCGGCACCTGTTTGAAAGAGACAGATGCACACAAACACACACACAACGACGAACGAGAAACAAACACAGAGAGAGGGAAAAGTGGTTATACAGAACTTGAGGACATTATCTACATGTAATTATCTACATACTTATAAATTTGTTGTGTTTTCTTTAACAATGTCAGAAGGAGAGAGGCACTGAGGCACCGTCTTCCGCCCCCCGGCGCTCCTGCTGCGCCTCCTCCTTCTGACAGGAACTGCCTGCAGAACAAGCATGAATGATGCCTGAGTGGACACACGCAACTCACAAGTTCCTGGCTCTGTCAGCTCCTCTGCAGAGGGTTTCCCTAAGAAGGTGGACCTAGCAGGGTCACCGGGGGACGGGGAGCTGTGCCTCACGGCCCTCACTTCGTCGGAGAAACCCTCATGCAGAGTTCAGAAACTTGTGTGTTGAGTATGTCGCTGTGAGCCTCCACCATTTAACTAGTGGGTGAAGCCTGAACTGTCTAGAGACAGACCAGACCAGCTGCACAACACAGACACTTCAAACCTGAGGACAAAATCTGAGAGAACAGAAAAAGGAAAGGAAACTTAGCTTAGAACCATGCAGCGCTACAGGAGACGGCAGCACTGCAGAGGTGAGGACCGGCACCTGTTTGAAAGAGACAGATGCACACAAACACACACACAACGACGAACGAGAAACAAACACAGAGAGAGGGAAAAGTGGTTATACAGAACTTGAGGACATTATCTACATGTAATTATCTACATACTTATAAATTTGTTGTGTTTTCTTTAACAATGTCAGAAGGAGAGAGGCACTGAGGCACCGTCTTCCGCCCCCCGGCGCTCCTGCTGCGCCTCCTCCTTCTGACAGGAACTGCCTGCAGAACAAGCATGAATGATGCCTGAGTGGACACACGCAACTCACAAGTTCCTGGCTCTGTCAGCTCCTCTGCAGAGGGTTTCCCTAAGAAGGTGGACCTAGCAGGGTCACCGGGGGACGGGGAGCTGTGCCTCACGGCCCTCACTTCGTCGGAGAAACCCTCATGCAGAGTTCAGAAACTTGTGTGTTGAGTATGTCGCTGTGAGCCTCCACCATTTAACTAGTGGGTGAAGCCTGAACTGTCTAGAGACAGACCAGACCAGCTGCACAACACAGACACTTCAAACCTGAGGACAAAATCTGAGAGAACAGAAAAAGGAAAGGAAACTTAGCTTAGAACCATGCAGCGCTACAGGAGACGGCAGCACTGCAGAGGTGAGGACCGGCACCTGTTTGAAAGAGACAGATGCACACAAACACACACACAACGACGAACGAGAAACAAACACAGAGAGAGGGAAAAGTGGTTATACAGAACTTGAGGACATTATCTACATGTAATTATCTACATACTTATAAATTTGTTGTGTTTTCTTTAACAATGTCAGAAGGAGAGAGGCACTGAGGCACCGTCTTCCGCCCCCCGGCGCTCCTGCTGCGCCTCCTCCTTCTGACAGGAACTGCCTGCAGAACAAGCATGAATGATGCCTGAGTGGACACACGCAACTCACAAGTTCCTGGCTCTGTCAGCTCCTCTGCAGAGGGTTTCCCTAAGAAGGTGGACCTAGCAGGGTCACCGGGGGACGGGGAGCTGTGCCTCACGGCCCTCACTTCGTCGGAGAAACCCTCATGCAGAGTTCAGAAACTTGTGTGTTGAGTATGTCGCTGTGAGCCTCCACCATTTAACTAGTGGGTGAAGCCTGAACTGTCTAGAGACAGACCAGACCAGCTGCACAACACAGACACTTCAAACCTGAGGACAAAATCTGAGAGAACAGAAAAAGGAAAGGAAACTTAGCTTAGAACCATGCAGCGCTACAGGAGACGGCAGCACTGCAGAGGTGAGGACCGGCACCTGTTTGAAAGAGACAGATGCACACAAACACACACACAACGACGAACGAGAAACAAACACAGAGAGAGGGAAAAGTGGTTATACAGAACTTGAGGACATTATCTACATGTAATTATCTACATACTTATAAATTTGTTGTGTTTTCTTTAACAATGTCAGAAGGAGAGAGGCACTGAGGCACCGTCTTCCGCCCCCCGGCGCTCCTGCTGCGCCTCCTCCTTCTGACAGGAACTGCCTGCAGAACAAGCATGAATGATGCCTGAGTGGACACACGCAACTCACAAGTTCCTGGCTCTGTCAGCTCCTCTGCAGAGGGTTTCCCTAAGAAGGTGGACCTAGCAGGGTCACCGGGGGACGGGGAGCTGTGCCTCACGGCCCTCACTTCGTCGGAGAAACCCTCATGCAGAGTTCAGAAACTTGTGTGTTGAGTATGTCGCTGTGAGCCTCCACCATTTAACTAGTGGGTGAAGCCTGAACTGTCTAGAGACAGACCAGACCAGCTGCACAACACAGACACTTCAAACCTGAGGACAAAATCTGAGAGAACAGAAAAAGGAAAGGAAACTTAGCTTAGAACCATGCAGCGCTACAGGAGACGGCAGCACTGCAGAGGTGAGGACCGGCACCTGTTTGAAAGAGACAGATGCACACAAACACACACACAACGACGAACGAGAAACAAACACAGAGAGAGGGAAAAGTGGTTATACAGAACTTGAGGACATTATCTACATGTAATTATCTACATACTTATAAATTTGTTGTGTTTTCTTTAACAATGTCAGAAGGAGAGAGGCACTGAGGCACCGTCTTCCGCCCCCCGGCGCTCCTGCTGCGCCTCCTCCTTCTGACAGGAACTGCCTGCAGAACAAGCATGAATGATGCCTGAGTGGACACACGCAACTCACAAGTTCCTGGCTCTGTCAGCTCCTCTGCAGAGGGTTTCCCTAAGAAGGTGGACCTAGCAGGGTCACCGGGGGACGGGGAGCTGTGCCTCACGGCCCTCACTTCGTCGGAGAAACCCTCATGCAGAGTTCAGAAACTTGTGTGTTGAGTATGTCGCTGTGAGCCTCCACCATTTAACTAGTGGGTGAAGCCTGAACTGTCTAGAGACAGACCAGACCAGCTGCACAACACAGACACTTCAAACCTGAGGACAAAATCTGAGAGAACAGAAAAAGGAAAGGAAACTTAGCTTAGAACCATGCAGCGCTACAGGAGACGGCAGCACTGCAGAGGTGAGGACCGGCACCTGTTTGAAAGAGACAGATGCACACAAACACACACACAACGACGAACGAGAAACAAACACAGAGAGAGGGAAAAGTGGTTATACAGAACTTGAGGACATTATCTACATGTAATTATCTACATACTTATAAATTTGTTGTGTTTTCTTTAACAATGTCAGAAGGAGAGAGGCACTGAGGCACCGTCTTCCGCCCCCCGGCGCTCCTGCTGCGCCTCCTCCTTCTGACAGGAACTGCCTGCAGAACAAGCATGAATGATGCCTGAGTGGACACACGCAACTCACAAGTTCCTGGCTCTGTCAGCTCCTCTGCAGAGGGTTTCCCTAAGAAGGTGGACCTAGCAGGGTCACCGGGGGACGGGGAGCTGTGCCTCACGGCCCTCACTTCGTCGGAGAAACCCTCATGCAGAGTTCAGAAACTTGTGTGTTGAGTATGTCGCTGTGAGCCTCCACCATTTAACTAGTGGGTGAAGCCTGAACTGTCTAGAGACAGACCAGACCAGCTGCACAACACAGACACTTCAAACCTGAGGACAAAATCTGAGAGAACAGAAAAAGGAAAGGAAACTTAGCTTAGAACCATGCAGCGCTACAGGAGACGGCAGCACTGCAGAGGTGAGGACCGGCACCTGTTTGAAAGAGACAGATGCACACAAACACACACACAACGACGAACGAGAAACAAACACAGAGAGAGGGAAAAGTGGTTATACAGAACTTGAGGACATTATCTACATGTAATTATCTACATACTTATAAATTTGTTGTGTTTTCTTTAACAATGTCAGAAGGAGAGAGGCACTGAGGCACCGTCTTCCGCCCCCCGGCGCTCCTGCTGCGCCTCCTCCTTCTGACAGGAACTGCCTGCAGAACAAGCATGAATGATGCCTGAGTGGACACACGCAACTCACAAGTTCCTGGCTCTGTCAGCTCCTCTGCAGAGGGTTTCCCTAAGAAGGTGGACCTAGCAGGGTCACCGGGGGACGGGGAGCTGTGCCTCACGGCCCTCACTTCGTCGGAGAAACCCTCATGCAGAGTTCAGAAACTTGTGTGTTGAGTATGTCGCTGTGAGCCTCCACCATTTAACTAGTGGGTGAAGCCTGAACTGTCTAGAGACAGACCAGACCAGCTGCACAACACAGACACTTCAAACCTGAGGACAAAATCTGAGAGAACAGAAAAAGGAAAGGAAACTTAGCTTAGAACCATGCAGCGCTACAGGAGACGGCAGCACTGCAGAGGTGAGGACCGGCACCTGTTTGAAAGAGACAGATGCACACAAACACACACACAACGACGAACGAGAAACAAACACAGAGAGAGGGAAAAGTGGTTATACAGAACTTGAGGACATTATCTACATGTAATTATCTACATACTTATAAATTTGTTGTGTTTTCTTTAACAATGTCAGAAGGAGAGAGGCACTGAGGCACCGTCTTCCGCCCCCCGGCGCTCCTGCTGCGCCTCCTCCTTCTGACAGGAACTGCCTGCAGAACAAGCATGAATGATGCCTGAGTGGACACACGCAACTCACAAGTTCCTGGCTCTGTCAGCTCCTCTGCAGAGGGTTTCCCTAAGAAGGTGGACCTAGCAGGGTCACCGGGGGACGGGGAGCTGTGCCTCACGGCCCTCACTTCGTCGGAGAAACCCTCATGCAGAGTTCAGAAACTTGTGTGTTGAGTATGTCGCTGTGAGCCTCCACCATTTAACTAGTGGGTGAAGCCTGAACTGTCTAGAGACAGACCAGACCAGCTGCACAACACAGACACTTCAAACCTGAGGACAAAATCTGAGAGAACAGAAAAAGGAAAGGAAACTTAGCTTAGAACCATGCAGCGCTACAGGAGACGGCAGCACTGCAGAGGTGAGGACCGGCACCTGTTTGAAAGAGACAGATGCACACAAACACACACACAACGACGAACGAGAAACAAACACAGAGAGAGGGAAAAGTGGTTATACAGAACTTGAGGACATTATCTACATGTAATTATCTACATACTTATAAATTTGTTGTGTTTTCTTTAACAATGTCAGAAGGAGAGAGGCACTGAGGCACCGTCTTCCGCCCCCCGGCGCTCCTGCTGCGCCTCCTCCTTCTGACAGGAACTGCCTGCAGAACAAGCATGAATGATGCCTGAGTGGACACACGCAACTCACAAGTTCCTGGCTCTGTCAGCTCCTCTGCAGAGGGTTTCCCTAAGAAGGTGGACCTAGCAGGGTCACCGGGGGACGGGGAGCTGTGCCTCACGGCCCTCACTTCGTCGGAGAAACCCTCATGCAGAGTTCAGAAACTTGTGTGTTGAGTATGTCGCTGTGAGCCTCCACCATTTAACTAGTGGGTGAAGCCTGAACTGTCTAGAGACAGACCAGACCAGCTGCACAACACAGACACTTCAAACCTGAGGACAAAATCTGAGAGAACAGAAAAAGGAAAGGAAACTTAGCTTAGAACCATGCAGCGCTACAGGAGACGGCAGCACTGCAGAGGTGAGGACCGGCACCTGTTTGAAAGAGACAGATGCACACAAACACACACACAACGACGAACGAGAAACAAACACAGAGAGAGGGAAAAGTGGTTATACAGAACTTGAGGACATTATCTACATGTAATTATCTACATACTTATAAATTTGTTGTGTTTTCTTTAACAATGTCAGAAGGAGAGAGGCACTGAGGCACCGTCTTCCGCCCCCCGGCGCTCCTGCTGCGCCTCCTCCTTCTGACAGGAACTGCCTGCAGAACAAGCATGAATGATGCCTGAGTGGACACACGCAACTCACAAGTTCCTGGCTCTGTCAGCTCCTCTGCAGAGGGTTTCCCTAAGAAGGTGGACCTAGCAGGGTCACCGGGGGACGGGGAGCTGTGCCTCACGGCCCTCACTTCGTCGGAGAAACCCTCATGCAGAGTTCAGAAACTTGTGTGTTGAGTATGTCGCTGTGAGCCTCCACCATTTAACTAGTGGGTGAAGCCTGAACTGTCTAGAGACAGACCAGACCAGCTGCACAACACAGACACTTCAAACCTGAGGACAAAATCTGAGAGAACAGAAAAAGGAAAGGAAACTTAGCTTAGAACCATGCAGCGCTACAGGAGACGGCAGCACTGCAGAGGTGAGGACCGGCACCTGTTTGAAAGAGACAGATGCACACAAACACACACACAACGACGAACGAGAAACAAACACAGAGAGAGGGAAAAGTGGTTATACAGAACTTGAGGACATTATCTACATGTAATTATCTACATACTTATAAATTTGTTGTGTTTTCTTTAACAATGTCAGAAGGAGAGAGGCACTGAGGCACCGTCTTCCGCCCCCCGGCGCTCCTGCTGCGCCTCCTCCTTCTGACAGGAACTGCCTGCAGAACAAGCATGAATGATGCCTGAGTGGACACACGCAACTCACAAGTTCCTGGCTCTGTCAGCTCCTCTGCAGAGGGTTTCCCTAAGAAGGTGGACCTAGCAGGGTCACCGGGGGACGGGGAGCTGTGCCTCACGGCCCTCACTTCGTCGGAGAAACCCTCATGCAGAGTTCAGAAACTTGTGTGTTGAGTATGTCGCTGTGAGCCTCCACCATTTAACTAGTGGGTGAAGCCTGAACTGTCTAGAGACAGACCAGACCAGCTGCACAACACAGACACTTCAAACCTGAGGACAAAATCTGAGAGAACAGAAAAAGGAAAGGAAACTTAGCTTAGAACCATGCAGCGCTACAGGAGACGGCAGCACTGCAGAGGTGAGGACCGGCACCTGTTTGAAAGAGACAGATGCACACAAACACACACACAACGACGAACGAGAAACAAACACAGAGAGAGGGAAAAGTGGTTATACAGAACTTGAGGACATTATCTACATGTAATTATCTACATACTTATAAATTTGTTGTGTTTTCTTTAACAATGTCAGAAGGAGAGAGGCACTGAGGCACCGTCTTCCGCCCCCCGGCGCTCCTGCTGCGCCTCCTCCTTCTGACAGGAACTGCCTGCAGAACAAGCATGAATGATGCCTGAGTGGACACACGCAACTCACAAGTTCCTGGCTCTGTCAGCTCCTCTGCAGAGGGTTTCCCTAAGAAGGTGGACCTAGCAGGGTCACCGGGGGACGGGGAGCTGTGCCTCACGGCCCTCACTTCGTCGGAGAAACCCTCATGCAGAGTTCAGAAACTTGTGTGTTGAGTATGTCGCTGTGAGCCTCCACCATTTAACTAGTGGGTGAAGCCTGAACTGTCTAGAGACAGACCAGACCAGCTGCACAACACAGACACTTCAAACCTGAGGACAAAATCTGAGAGAACAGAAAAAGGAAAGGAAACTTAGCTTAGAACCATGCAGCGCTACAGGAGACGGCAGCACTGCAGAGGTGAGGACCGGCACCTGTTTGAAAGAGACAGATGCACACAAACACACACACAACGACGAACGAGAAACAAACACAGAGAGAGGGAAAAGTGGTTATACAGAACTTGAGGACATTATCTACATGTAATTATCTACATACTTATAAATTTGTTGTGTTTTCTTTAACAATGTCAGAAGGAGAGAGGCACTGAGGCACCGTCTTCCGCCCCCCGGCGCTCCTGCTGCGCCTCCTCCTTCTGACAGGAACTGCCTGCAGAACAAGCATGAATGATGCCTGAGTGGACACACGCAACTCACAAGTTCCTGGCTCTGTCAGCTCCTCTGCAGAGGGTTTCCCTAAGAAGGTGGACCTAGCAGGGTCACCGGGGGACGGGGAGCTGTGCCTCACGGCCCTCACTTCGTCGGAGAAACCCTCATGCAGAGTTCAGAAACTTGTGTGTTGAGTATGTCGCTGTGAGCCTCCACCATTTAACTAGTGGGTGAAGCCTGAACTGTCTAGAGACAGACCAGACCAGCTGCACAACACAGACACTTCAAACCTGAGGACAAAATCTGAGAGAACAGAAAAAGGAAAGGAAACTTAGCTTAGAACCATGCAGCGCTACAGGAGACGGCAGCACTGCAGAGGTGAGGACCGGCACCTGTTTGAAAGAGACAGATGCACACAAACACACACACAACGACGAACGAGAAACAAACACAGAGAGAGGGAAAAGTGGTTATACAGAACTTGAGGACATTATCTACATGTAATTATCTACATACTTATAAATTTGTTGTGTTTTCTTTAACAATGTCAGAAGGAGAGAGGCACTGAGGCACCGTCTTCCGCCCCCCGGCGCTCCTGCTGCGCCTCCTCCTTCTGACAGGAACTGCCTGCAGAACAAGCATGAATGATGCCTGAGTGGACACACGCAACTCACAAGTTCCTGGCTCTGTCAGCTCCTCTGCAGAGGGTTTCCCTAAGAAGGTGGACCTAGCAGGGTCACCGGGGGACGGGGAGCTGTGCCTCACGGCCCTCACTTCGTCGGAGAAACCCTCATGCAGAGTTCAGAAACTTGTGTGTTGAGTATGTCGCTGTGAGCCTCCACCATTTAACTAGTGGGTGAAGCCTGAACTGTCTAGAGACAGACCAGACCAGCTGCACAACACAGACACTTCAAACCTGAGGACAAAATCTGAGAGAACAGAAAAAGGAAAGGAAACTTAGCTTAGAACCATGCAGCGCTACAGGAGACGGCAGCACTGCAGAGGTGAGGACCGGCACCTGTTTGAAAGAGACAGATGCACACAAACACACACACAACGACGAACGAGAAACAAACACAGAGAGAGGGAAAAGTGGTTATACAGAACTTGAGGACATTATCTACATGTAATTATCTACATACTTATAAATTTGTTGTGTTTTCTTTAACAATGTCAGAAGGAGAGAGGCACTGAGGCACCGTCTTCCGCCCCCCGGCGCTCCTGCTGCGCCTCCTCCTTCTGACAGGAACTGCCTGCAGAACAAGCATGAATGATGCCTGAGTGGACACACGCAACTCACAAGTTCCTGGCTCTGTCAGCTCCTCTGCAGAGGGTTTCCCTAAGAAGGTGGACCTAGCAGGGTCACCGGGGGACGGGGAGCTGTGCCTCACGGCCCTCACTTCGTCGGAGAAACCCTCATGCAGAGTTCAGAAACTTGTGTGTTGAGTATGTCGCTGTGAGCCTCCACCATTTAACTAGTGGGTGAAGCCTGAACTGTCTAGAGACAGACCAGACCAGCTGCACAACACAGACACTTCAAACCTGAGGACAAAATCTGAGAGAACAGAAAAAGGAAAGGAAACTTAGCTTAGAACCATGCAGCGCTACAGGAGACGGCAGCACTGCAGAGGTGAGGACCGGCACCTGTTTGAAAGAGACAGATGCACACAAACACACACACAACGACGAACGAGAAACAAACACAGAGAGAGGGAAAAGTGGTTATACAGAACTTGAGGACATTATCTACATGTAATTATCTACATACTTATAAATTTGTTGTGTTTTCTTTAACAATGTCAGAAGGAGAGAGGCACTGAGGCACCGTCTTCCGCCCCCCGGCGCTCCTGCTGCGCCTCCTCCTTCTGACAGGAACTGCCTGCAGAACAAGCATGAATGATGCCTGAGTGGACACACGCAACTCACAAGTTCCTGGCTCTGTCAGCTCCTCTGCAGAGGGTTTCCCTAAGAAGGTGGACCTAGCAGGGTCACCGGGGGACGGGGAGCTGTGCCTCACGGCCCTCACTTCGTCGGAGAAACCCTCATGCAGAGTTCAGAAACTTGTGTGTTGAGTATGTCGCTGTGAGCCTCCACCATTTAACTAGTGGGTGAAGCCTGAACTGTCTAGAGACAGACCAGACCAGCTGCACAACACAGACACTTCAAACCTGAGGACAAAATCTGAGAGAACAGAAAAAGGAAAGGAAACTTAGCTTAGAACCATGCAGCGCTACAGGAGACGGCAGCACTGCAGAGGTGAGGACCGGCACCTGTTTGAAAGAGACAGATGCACACAAACACACACACAACGACGAACGAGAAACAAACACAGAGAGAGGGAAAAGTGGTTATACAGAACTTGAGGACATTATCTACATGTAATTATCTACATACTTATAAATTTGTTGTGTTTTCTTTAACAATGTCAGAAGGAGAGAGGCACTGAGGCACCGTCTTCCGCCCCCCGGCGCTCCTGCTGCGCCTCCTCCTTCTGACAGGAACTGCCTGCAGAACAAGCATGAATGATGCCTGAGTGGACACACGCAACTCACAAGTTCCTGGCTCTGTCAGCTCCTCTGCAGAGGGTTTCCCTAAGAAGGTGGACCTAGCAGGGTCACCGGGGGACGGGGAGCTGTGCCTCACGGCCCTCACTTCGTCGGAGAAACCCTCATGCAGAGTTCAGAAACTTGTGTGTTGAGTATGTCGCTGTGAGCCTCCACCATTTAACTAGTGGGTGAAGCCTGAACTGTCTAGAGACAGACCAGACCAGCTGCACAACACAGACACTTCAAACCTGAGGACAAAATCTGAGAGAACAGAAAAAGGAAAGGAAACTTAGCTTAGAACCATGCAGCGCTACAGGAGACGGCAGCACTGCAGAGGTGAGGACCGGCACCTGTTTGAAAGAGACAGATGCACACAAACACACACACAACGACGAACGAGAAACAAACACAGAGAGAGGGAAAAGTGGTTATACAGAACTTGAGGACATTATCTACATGTAATTATCTACATACTTATAAATTTGTTGTGTTTTCTTTAACAATGTCAGAAGGAGAGAGGCACTGAGGCACCGTCTTCCGCCCCCCGGCGCTCCTGCTGCGCCTCCTCCTTCTGACAGGAACTGCCTGCAGAACAAGCATGAATGATGCCTGAGTGGACACACGCAACTCACAAGTTCCTGGCTCTGTCAGCTCCTCTGCAGAGGGTTTCCCTAAGAAGGTGGACCTAGCAGGGTCACCGGGGGACGGGGAGCTGTGCCTCACGGCCCTCACTTCGTCGGAGAAACCCTCATGCAGAGTTCAGAAACTTGTGTGTTGAGTATGTCGCTGTGAGCCTCCACCATTTAACTAGTGGGTGAAGCCTGAACTGTCTAGAGACAGACCAGACCAGCTGCACAACACAGACACTTCAAACCTGAGGACAAAATCTGAGAGAACAGAAAAAGGAAAGGAAACTTAGCTTAGAACCATGCAGCGCTACAGGAGACGGCAGCACTGCAGAGGTGAGGACCGGCACCTGTTTGAAAGAGACAGATGCACACAAACACACACACAACGACGAACGAGAAACAAACACAGAGAGAGGGAAAAGTGGTTATACAGAAATTGAGGACATTATCTACATGTAATTATCTACATACTTATAAATTTGTTGTGTTTTCTTTAACAATGTCAGAAGGAGAGAGGCACTGAGGCACCGTCTTCCGCCCCCCGGCGCTCCTGCTGCGCCTCCTCCTTCTGACAGGAACTGCCTGCAGAACAAGCATGAATGATGCCTGAGTGGACACACGCAACTCACAAGTTCCTGGCTCTGTCAGCTCCTCTGCAGAGGGTTTCCCTAAGAAGGTGGACCTAGCAGGGTCACCGGGGGACGGGGAGCTGTGCCTCACGGCCCTCACTTCGTCGGAGAAACCCTCATGCAGAGTTCAGAAACTTGTGTGTTGAGTATGTCGCTGTGAGCCTCCACCATTTAACTAGTGGGTGAAGCCTGAACTGTCTAGAGACAGACCAGACCAGCTGCACAACACAGACACTTCAAACCTGAGGACAAAATCTGAGAGAACAGAAAAAGGAAAGGAAACTTAGCTTAGAACCATGCAGCGCTACAGGAGACGGCAGCACTGCAGAGGTGAGGACCGGCACCTGTTTGAAAGAGACAGATGCACACAAACACACACACAACGACGAACGAGAAACAAACACAGAGAGAGGGAAAAGTGGTTATACAGAACTTGAGGACATTATCTACATGTAATTATCTACATACTTATAAATTTGTTGTGTTTTCTTTAACAATGTCAGAAGGAGAGAGGCACTGAGGCACCGTCTTCCGCCCCCCGGCGCTCCTGCTGCGCCTCCTCCTTCTGACAGGAACTGCCTGCAGAACAAGCATGAATGATGCCTGAGTGGACACACGCAACTCACAAGTTCCTGGCTCTGTCAGCTCCTCTGCAGAGGGTTTCCCTAAGAAGGTGGACCTAGCAGGGTCACCGGGGGACGGGGAGCTGTGCCTCACGGCCCTCACTTCGTCGGAGAAACCCTCATGCAGAGTTCAGAAACTTGTGTGTTGAGTATGTCGCTGTGAGCCTCCACCATTTAACTAGTGGGTGAAGCCTGAACTGTCTAGAGACAGACCAGACCAGCTGCACAACACAGACACTTCAAACCTGAGGACAAAATCTGAGAGAACAGAAAAAGGAAAGGAAACTTAGCTTAGAACCATGCAGCGCTACAGGAGACGGCAGCACTGCAGAGGTGAGGACCGGCACCTGTTTGAAAGAGACAGATGCACACAAACACACACACAACGACGAACGAGAAACAAACACAGAGAGAGGGAAAAGTGGTTATACAGAACTTGAGGACATTATCTACATGTAATTATCTACATACTTATAAATTTGTTGTGTTTTCTTTAACAATGTCAGAAGGAGAGAGGCACTGAGGCACCGTCTTCCGCCCCCCGGCGCTCCTGCTGCGCCTCCTCCTTCTGACAGGAACTGCCTGCAGAACAAGCATGAATGATGCCTGAGTGGACACACGCAACTCACAAGTTCCTGGCTCTGTCAGCTCCTCTGCAGAGGGTTTCCCTAAGAAGGTGGACCTAGCAGGGTCACCGGGGGACGGGGAGCTGTGCCTCACGGCCCTCACTTCGTCGGAGAAACCCTCATGCAGAGTTCAGAAACTTGTGTGTTGAGTATGTCGCTGTGAGCCTCCACCATTTAACTAGTGGGTGAAGCCTGAACTGTCTAGAGACAGACCAGACCAGCTGCACAACACAGACACTTCAAACCTGAGGACAAAATCTGAGAGAACAGAAAAAGGAAAGGAAACTTAGCTTAGAACCATGCAGCGCTACAGGAGACGGCAGCACTGCAGAGGTGAGGACCGGCACCTGTTTGAAAGAGACAGATGCACACAAACACACACACAACGACGAACGAGAAACAAACACAGAGAGAGGGAAAAGTGGTTATACAGAACTTGAGGACATTATCTACATGTAATTATCTACATACTTATAAATTTGTTGTGTTTTCTTTAACAATGTCAGAAGGAGAGAGGCACTGAGGCACCGTCTTCCGCCCCCCGGCGCTCCTGCTGCGCCTCCTCCTTCTGACAGGAACTGCCTGCAGAACAAGCATGAATGATGCCTGAGTGGACACACGCAACTCACAAGTTCCTGGCTCTGTCAGCTCCTCTGCAGAGGGTTTCCCTAAGAAGGTGGACCTAGCAGGGTCACCGGGGGACGGGGAGCTGTGCCTCACGGCCCTCACTTCGTCGGAGAAACCCTCATGCAGAGTTCAGAAACTTGTGTGTTGAGTATGTCGCTGTGAGCCTCCACCATTTAACTAGTGGGTGAAGCCTGAACTGTCTAGAGACAGACCAGACCAGCTGCACAACACAGACACTTCAAACCTGAGGACAAAATCTGAGAGAACAGAAAAAGGAAAGGAAACTTAGCTTAGAACCATGCAGCGCTACAGGAGACGGCAGCACTGCAGAGGTGAGGACCGGCACCTGTTTGAAAGAGACAGATGCACACAAACACACACACAACGACGAACGAGAAACAAACACAGAGAGAGGGAAAAGTGGTTATACAGAACTTGAGGACATTATCTACATGTAATTATCTACATACTTATAAATTTGTTGTGTTTTCTTTAACAATGTCAGAAGGAGAGAGGCACTGAGGCACCGTCTTCCGCCCCCCGGCGCTCCTGCTGCGCCTCCTCCTTCTGACAGGAACTGCCTGCAGAACAAGCATGAATGATGCCTGAGTGGACACACGCAACTCACAAGTTCCTGGCTCTGTCAGCTCCTCTGCAGAGGGTTTCCCTAAGAAGGTGGACCTAGCAGGGTCACCGGGGGACGGGGAGCTGTGCCTCACGGCCCTCACTTCGTCGGAGAAACCCTCATGCAGAGTTCAGAAACTTGTGTGTTGAGTATGTCGCTGTGAGCCTCCACCATTTAACTAGTGGGTGAAGCCTGAACTGTCTAGAGACAGACCAGACCAGCTGCACAACACAGACACTTCAAACCTGAGGACAAAATCTGAGAGAACAGAAAAAGGAAAGGAAACTTAGCTTAGAACCATGCAGCGCTACAGGAGACGGCAGCACTGCAGAGGTGAGGACCGGCACCTGTTTGAAAGAGACAGATGCACACAAACACACACACAACGACGAACGAGAAACAAACACAGAGAGAGGGAAAAGTGGTTATACAGAACTTGAGGACATTATCTACATGTAATTATCTACATACTTATAAATTTGTTGTGTTTTCTTTAACAATGTCAGAAGGAGAGAGGCACTGAGGCACCGTCTTCCGCCCCCCGGCGCTCCTGCTGCGCCTCCTCCTTCTGACAGGAACTGCCTGCAGAACAAGCATGAATGATGCCTGAGTGGACACACGCAACTCACAAGTTCCTGGCTCTGTCAGCTCCTCTGCAGAGGGTTTCCCTAAGAAGGTGGACCTAGCAGGGTCACCGGGGGACGGGGAGCTGTGCCTCACGGCCCTCACTTCGTCGGAGAAACCCTCATGCAGAGTTCAGAAACTTGTGTGTTGAGTATGTCGCTGTGAGCCTCCACCATTTAACTAGTGGGTGAAGCCTGAACTGTCTAGAGACAGACCAGACCAGCTGCACAACACAGACACTTCAAACCTGAGGACAAAATCTGAGAGAACAGAAAAAGGAAAGGAAACTTAGCTTAGAACCATGCAGCGCTACAGGAGACGGCAGCACTGCAGAGGTGAGGACCGGCACCTGTTTGAAAGAGACAGATGCACACAAACACACACACAACGACGAACGAGAAACAAACACAGAGAGAGGGAAAAGTGGTTATACAGAACTTGAGGACATTATCTACATGTAATTATCTACATACTTATAAATTTGTTGTGTTTTCTTTAACAATGTCAGAAGGAGAGAGGCACTGAGGCACCGTCTTCCGCCCCCCGGCGCTCCTGCTGCGCCTCCTCCTTCTGACAGGAACTGCCTGCAGAACAAGCATGAATGATGCCTGAGTGGACACACGCAACTCACAAGTTCCTGGCTCTGTCAGCTCCTCTGCAGAGGGTTTCCCTAAGAAGGTGGACCTAGCAGGGTCACCGGGGGACGGGGAGCTGTGCCTCACGGCCCTCACTTCGTCGGAGAAACCCTCATGCAGAGTTCAGAAACTTGTGTGTTGAGTATGTCGCTGTGAGCCTCCACCATTTAACTAGTGGGTGAAGCCTGAACTGTCTAGAGACAGACCAGACCAGCTGCACAACACAGACACTTCAAACCTGAGGACAAAATCTGAGAGAACAGAAAAAGGAAAGGAAACTTAGCTTAGAACCATGCAGCGCTACAGGAGACGGCAGCACTGCAGAGGTGAGGACCGGCACCTGTTTGAAAGAGACAGATGCACACAAACACACACACAACGACGAACGAGAAACAAACACAGAGAGAGGGAAAAGTGGTTATACAGAACTTGAGGACATTATCTACATGTAATTATCTACATACTTATAAATTTGTTGTGTTTTCTTTAACAATGTCAGAAGGAGAGAGGCACTGAGGCACCGTCTTCCGCCCCCCGGCGCTCCTGCTGCGCCTCCTCCTTCTGACAGGAACTGCCTGCAGAACAAGCATGAATGATGCCTGAGTGGACACACGCAACTCACAAGTTCCTGGCTCTGTCAGCTCCTCTGCAGAGGGTTTCCCTAAGAAGGTGGACCTAGCAGGGTCACCGGGGGACGGGGAGCTGTGCCTCACGGCCCTCACTTCGTCGGAGAAACCCTCATGCAGAGTTCAGAAACTTGTGTGTTGAGTATGTCGCTGTGAGCCTCCACCATTTAACTAGTGGGTGAAGCCTGAACTGTCTAGAGACAGACCAGACCAGCTGCACAACACAGACACTTCAAACCTGAGGACAAAATCTGAGAGAACAGAAAAAGGAAAGGAAACTTAGCTTAGAACCATGCAGCGCTACAGGAGACGGCAGCACTGCAGAGGTGAGGACCGGCACCTGTTTGAAAGAGACAGATGCACACAAACACACACACAACGACGAACGAGAAACAAACACAGAGAGAGGGAAAAGTGGTTATACAGAACTTGAGGACATTATCTACATGTAATTATCTACATACTTATAAATTTGTTGTGTTTTCTTTAACAATGTCAGAAGGAGAGAGGCACTGAGGCACCGTCTTCCGCCCCCCGGCGCTCCTGCTGCGCCTCCTCCTTCTGACAGGAACTGCCTGCAGAACAAGCATGAATGATGCCTGAGTGGACACACGCAACTCACAAGTTCCTGGCTCTGTCAGCTCCTCTGCAGAGGGTTTCCCTAAGAAGGTGGACCTAGCAGGGTCACCGGGGGACGGGGAGCTGTGCCTCACGGCCCTCACTTCGTCGGAGAAACCCTCATGCAGAGTTCAGAAACTTGTGTGTTGAGTATGTCGCTGTGAGCCTCCACCATTTAACTAGTGGGTGAAGCCTGAACTGTCTAGAGACAGACCAGACCAGCTGCACAACACAGACACTTCAAACCTGAGGACAAAATCTGAGAGAACAGAAAAAGGAAAGGAAACTTAGCTTAGAACCATGCAGCGCTACAGGAGACGGCAGCACTGCAGAGGTGAGGACCGGCACCTGTTTGAAAGAGACAGATGCACACAAACACACACACAACGACGAACGAGAAACAAACACAGAGAGAGGGAAAAGTGGTTATACAGAACTTGAGGACATTATCTACATGTAATTATCTACATACTTATAAATTTGTTGTGTTTTCTTTAACAATGTCAGAAGGAGAGAGGCACTGAGGCACCGTCTTCCGCCCCCCGGCGCTCCTGCTGCGCCTCCTCCTTCTGACAGGAACTGCCTGCAGAACAAGCATGAATGATGCCTGAGTGGACACACGCAACTCACAAGTTCCTGGCTCTGTCAGCTCCTCTGCAGAGGGTTTCCCTAAGAAGGTGGACCTAGCAGGGTCACCGGGGGACGGGGAGCTGTGCCTCACGGCCCTCACTTCGTCGGAGAAACCCTCATGCAGAGTTCAGAAACTTGTGTGTTGAGTATGTCGCTGTGAGCCTCCACCATTTAACTAGTGGGTGAAGCCTGAACTGTCTAGAGACAGACCAGACCAGCTGCACAACACAGACACTTCAAACCTGAGGACAAAATCTGAGAGAACAGAAAAAGGAAAGGAAACTTAGCTTAGAACCATGCAGCGCTACAGGAGACGGCAGCACTGCAGAGGTGAGGACCGGCACCTGTTTGAAAGAGACAGATGCACACAAACACACACACAACGACGAACGAGAAACAAACACAGAGAGAGGGAAAAGTGGTTATACAGAACTTGAGGACATTATCTACATGTAATTATCTACATACTTATAAATTTGTTGTGTTTTCTTTAACAATGTCAGAAGGAGAGAGGCACTGAGGCACCGTCTTCCGCCCCCCGGCGCTCCTGCTGCGCCTCCTCCTTCTGACAGGAACTGCCTGCAGAACAAGCATGAATGATGCCTGAGTGGACACACGCAACTCACAAGTTCCTGGCTCTGTCAGCTCCTCTGCAGAGGGTTTCCCTAAGAAGGTGGACCTAGCAGGGTCACCGGGGGACGGGGAGCTGTGCCTCACGGCCCTCACTTCGTCGGAGAAACCCTCATGCAGAGTTCAGAAACTTGTGTGTTGAGTATGTCGCTGTGAGCCTCCACCATTTAACTAGTGGGTGAAGCCTGAACTGTCTAGAGACAGACCAGACCAGCTGCACAACACAGACACTTCAAACCTGAGGACAAAATCTGAGAGAACAGAAAAAGGAAAGGAAACTTAGCTTAGAACCATGCAGCGCTACAGGAGACGGCAGCACTGCAGAGGTGAGGACCGGCACCTGTTTGAAAGAGACAGATGCACACAAACACACACACAACGACGAACGAGAAACAAACACAGAGAGAGGGAAAAGTGGTTATACAGAACTTGAGGACATTATCTACATGTAATTATCTACATACTTATAAATTTGTTGTGTTTTCTTTAACAATGTCAGAAGGAGAGAGGCACTGAGGCACCGTCTTCCGCCCCCCGGCGCTCCTGCTGCGCCTCCTCCTTCTGACAGGAACTGCCTGCAGAACAAGCATGAATGATGCCTGAGTGGACACACGCAACTCACAAGTTCCTGGCTCTGTCAGCTCCTCTGCAGAGGGTTTCCCTAAGAAGGTGGACCTAGCAGGGTCACCGGGGGACGGGGAGCTGTGCCTCACGGCCCTCACTTCGTCGGAGAAACCCTCATGCAGAGTTCAGAAACTTGTGTGTTGAGTATGTCGCTGTGAGCCTCCACCATTTAACTAGTGGGTGAAGCCTGAACTGTCTAGAGACAGACCAGACCAGCTGCACAACACAGACACTTCAAACCTGAGGACAAAATCTGAGAGAACAGAAAAAGGAAAGGAAACTTAGCTTAGAACCATGCAGCGCTACAGGAGACGGCAGCACTGCAGAGGTGAGGACCGGCACCTGTTTGAAAGAGACAGATGCACACAAACACACACACAACGACGAACGAGAAACAAACACAGAGAGAGGGAAAAGTGGTTATACAGAACTTGAGGACATTATCTACATGTAATTATCTACATACTTATAAATTTGTTGTGTTTTCTTTAACAATGTCAGAAGGAGAGAGGCACTGAGGCACCGTCTTCCGCCCCCCGGCGCTCCTGCTGCGCCTCCTCCTTCTGACAGGAACTGCCTGCAGAACAAGCATGAATGATGCCTGAGTGGACACACGCAACTCACAAGTTCCTGGCTCTGTCAGCTCCTCTGCAGAGGGTTTCCCTAAGAAGGTGGACCTAGCAGGGTCACCGGGGGACGGGGAGCTGTGCCTCACGGCCCTCACTTCGTCGGAGAAACCCTCATGCAGAGTTCAGAAACTTGTGTGTTGAGTATGTCGCTGTGAGCCTCCACCATTTAACTAGTGGGTGAAGCCTGAACTGTCTAGAGACAGACCAGACCAGCTGCACAACACAGACACTTCAAACCTGAGGACAAAATCTGAGAGAACAGAAAAAGGAAAGGAAACTTAGCTTAGAACCATGCAGCGCTACAGGAGACGGCAGCACTGCAGAGGTGAGGACCGGCACCTGTTTGAAAGAGACAGATGCACACAAACACACACACAACGACGAACGAGAAACAAACACAGAGAGAGGGAAAAGTGGTTATACAGAACTTGAGGACATTATCTACATGTAATTATCTACATACTTATAAATTTGTTGTGTTTTCTTTAACAATGTCAGAAGGAGAGAGGCACTGAGGCACCGTCTTCCGCCCCCCGGCGCTCCTGCTGCGCCTCCTCCTTCTGACAGGAACTGCCTGCAGAACAAGCATGAATGATGCCTGAGTGGACACACGCAACTCACAAGTTCCTGGCTCTGTCAGCTCCTCTGCAGAGGGTTTCCCTAAGAAGGTGGACCTAGCAGGGTCACCGGGGGACGGGGAGCTGTGCCTCACGGCCCTCACTTCGTCGGAGAAACCCTCATGCAGAGTTCAGAAACTTGTGTGTTGAGTATGTCGCTGTGAGCCTCCACCATTTAACTAGTGGGTGAAGCCTGAACTGTCTAGAGACAGACCAGACCAGCTGCACAACACAGACACTTCAAACCTGAGGACAAAATCTGAGAGAACAGAAAAAGGAAAGGAAACTTAGCTTAGAACCATGCAGCGCTACAGGAGACGGCAGCACTGCAGAGGTGAGGACCGGCACCTGTTTGAAAGAGACAGATGCACACAAACACACACACAACGACGAACGAGAAACAAACACAGAGAGAGGGAAAAGTGGTTATACAGAACTTGAGGACATTATCTACATGTAATTATCTACATACTTATAAATTTGTTGTGTTTTCTTTAACAATGTCAGAAGGAGAGAGGCACTGAGGCACCGTCTTCCGCCCCCCGGCGCTCCTGCTGCGCCTCCTCCTTCTGACAGGAACTGCCTGCAGAACAAGCATGAATGATGCCTGAGTGGACACACGCAACTCACAAGTTCCTGGCTCTGTCAGCTCCTCTGCAGAGGGTTTCCCTAAGAAGGTGGACCTAGCAGGGTCACCGGGGGACGGGGAGCTGTGCCTCACGGCCCTCACTTCGTCGGAGAAACCCTCATGCAGAGTTCAGAAACTTGTGTGTTGAGTATGTCGCTGTGAGCCTCCACCATTTAACTAGTGGGTGAAGCCTGAACTGTCTAGAGACAGACCAGACCAGCTGCACAACACAGACACTTCAAACCTGAGGACAAAATCTGAGAGAACAGAAAAAGGAAAGGAAACTTAGCTTAGAACCATGCAGCGCTACAGGAGACGGCAGCACTGCAGAGGTGAGGACCGGCACCTGTTTGAAAGAGACAGATGCACACAAACACACACACAACGACGAACGAGAAACAAACACAGAGAGAGGGAAAAGTGGTTATACAGAACTTGAGGACATTATCTACATGTAATTATCTACATACTTATAAATTTGTTGTGTTTTCTTTAACAATGTCAGAAGGAGAGAGGCACTGAGGCACCGTCTTCCGCCCCCCGGCGCTCCTGCTGCGCCTCCTCCTTCTGACAGGAACTGCCTGCAGAACAAGCATGAATGATGCCTGAGTGGACACACGCAACTCACAAGTTCCTGGCTCTGTCAGCTCCTCTGCAGAGGGTTTCCCTAAGAAGGTGGACCTAGCAGGGTCACCGGGGGACGGGGAGCTGTGCCTCACGGCCCTCACTTCGTCGGAGAAACCCTCATGCAGAGTTCAGAAACTTGTGTGTTGAGTATGTCGCTGTGAGCCTCCACCATTTAACTAGTGGGTGAAGCCTGAACTGTCTAGAGACAGACCAGACCAGCTGCACAACACAGACACTTCAAACCTGAGGACAAAATCTGAGAGAACAGAAAAAGGAAAGGAAACTTAGCTTAGAACCATGCAGCGCTACAGGAGACGGCAGCACTGCAGAGGTGAGGACCGGCACCTGTTTGAAAGAGACAGATGCACACAAACACACACACAACGACGAACGAGAAACAAACACAGAGAGAGGGAAAAGTGGTTATACAGAACTTGAGGACATTATCTACATGTAATTATCTACATACTTATAAATTTGTTGTGTTTTCTTTAACAATGTCAGAAGGAGAGAGGCACTGAGGCACCGTCTTCCGCCCCCCGGCGCTCCTGCTGCGCCTCCTCCTTCTGACAGGAACTGCCTGCAGAACAAGCATGAATGATGCCTGAGTGGACACACGCAACTCACAAGTTCCTGGCTCTGTCAGCTCCTCTGCAGAGGGTTTCCCTAAGAAGGTGGACCTAGCAGGGTCACCGGGGGACGGGGAGCTGTGCCTCACGGCCCTCACTTCGTCGGAGAAACCCTCATGCAGAGTTCAGAAACTTGTGTGTTGAGTATGTCGCTGTGAGCCTCCACCATTTAACTAGTGGGTGAAGCCTGAACTGTCTAGAGACAGACCAGACCAGCTGCACAACACAGACACTTCAAACCTGAGGACAAAATCTGAGAGAACAGAAAAAGGAAAGGAAACTTAGCTTAGAACCATGCAGCGCTACAGGAGACGGCAGCACTGCAGAGGTGAGGACCGGCACCTGTTTGAAAGAGACAGATGCACACAAACACACACACAACGACGAACGAGAAACAAACACAGAGAGAGGGAAAAGTGGTTATACAGAACTTGAGGACATTATCTACATGTAATTATCTACATACTTATAAATTTGTTGTGTTTTCTTTAACAATGTCAGAAGGAGAGAGGCACTGAGGCACCGTCTTCCGCCCCCCGGCGCTCCTGCTGCGCCTCCTCCTTCTGACAGGAACTGCCTGCAGAACAAGCATGAATGATGCCTGAGTGGACACACGCAACTCACAAGTTCCTGGCTCTGTCAGCTCCTCTGCAGAGGGTTTCCCTAAGAAGGTGGACCTAGCAGGGTCACCGGGGGACGGGGAGCTGTGCCTCACGGCCCTCACTTCGTCGGAGAAACCCTCATGCAGAGTTCAGAAACTTGTGTGTTGAGTATGTCGCTGTGAGCCTCCACCATTTAACTAGTGGGTGAAGCCTGAACTGTCTAGAGACAGACCAGACCAGCTGCACAACACAGACACTTCAAACCTGAGGACAAAATCTGAGAGAACAGAAAAAGGAAAGGAAACTTAGCTTAGAACCATGCAGCGCTACAGGAGACGGCAGCACTGCAGAGGTGAGGACCGGCACCTGTTTGAAAGAGACAGATGCACACAAACACACACACAACGACGAACGAGAAACAAACACAGAGAGAGGGAAAAGTGGTTATACAGAACTTGAGGACATTATCTACATGTAATTATCTACATACTTATAAATTTGTTGTGTTTTCTTTAACAATGTCAGAAGGAGAGAGGCACTGAGGCACCGTCTTCCGCCCCCCGGCGCTCCTGCTGCGCCTCCTCCTTCTGACAGGAACTGCCTGCAGAACAAGCATGAATGATGCCTGAGTGGACACACGCAACTCACAAGTTCCTGGCTCTGTCAGCTCCTCTGCAGAGGGTTTCCCTAAGAAGGTGGACCTAGCAGGGTCACCGGGGGACGGGGAGCTGTGCCTCACGGCCCTCACTTCGTCGGAGAAACCCTCATGCAGAGTTCAGAAACTTGTGTGTTGAGTATGTCGCTGTGAGCCTCCACCATTTAACTAGTGGGTGAAGCCTGAACTGTCTAGAGACAGACCAGACCAGCTGCACAACACAGACACTTCAAACCTGAGGACAAAATCTGAGAGAACAGAAAAAGGAAAGGAAACTTAGCTTAGAACCATGCAGCGCTACAGGAGACGGCAGCACTGCAGAGGTGAGGACCGGCACCTGTTTGAAAGAGACAGATGCACACAAACACACACACAACGACGAACGAGAAACAAACACAGAGAGAGGGAAAAGTGGTTATACAGAACTTGAGGACATTATCTACATGTAATTATCTACATACTTATAAATTTGTTGTGTTTTCTTTAACAATGTCAGAAGGAGAGAGGCACTGAGGCACCGTCTTCCGCCCCCCGGCGCTCCTGCTGCGCCTCCTCCTTCTGACAGGAACTGCCTGCAGAACAAGCATGAATGATGCCTGAGTGGACACACGCAACTCACAAGTTCCTGGCTCTGTCAGCTCCTCTGCAGAGGGTTTCCCTAAGAAGGTGGACCTAGCAGGGTCACCGGGGGACGGGGAGCTGTGCCTCACGGCCCTCACTTCGTCGGAGAAACCCTCATGCAGAGTTCAGAAACTTGTGTGTTGAGTATGTCGCTGTGAGCCTCCACCATTTAACTAGTGGGTGAAGCCTGAACTGTCTAGAGACAGACCAGACCAGCTGCACAACACAGACACTTCAAACCTGAGGACAAAATCTGAGAGAACAGAAAAAGGAAAGGAAACTTAGCTTAGAACCATGCAGCGCTACAGGAGACGGCAGCACTGCAGAGGTGAGGACCGGCACCTGTTTGAAAGAGACAGATGCACACAAACACACACACAACGACGAACGAGAAACAAACACAGAGAGAGGGAAAAGTGGTTATACAGAACTTGAGGACATTATCTACATGTAATTATCTACATACTTATAAATTTGTTGTGTTTTCTTTAACAATGTCAGAAGGAGAGAGGCACTGAGGCACCGTCTTCCGCCCCCCGGCGCTCCTGCTGCGCCTCCTCCTTCTGACAGGAACTGCCTGCAGAACAAGCATGAATGATGCCTGAGTGGACACACGCAACTCACAAGTTCCTGGCTCTGTCAGCTCCTCTGCAGAGGGTTTCCCTAAGAAGGTGGACCTAGCAGGGTCACCGGGGGACGGGGAGCTGTGCCTCACGGCCCTCACTTCGTCGGAGAAACCCTCATGCAGAGTTCAGAAACTTGTGTGTTGAGTATGTCGCTGTGAGCCTCCACCATTTAACTAGTGGGTGAAGCCTGAACTGTCTAGAGACAGACCAGACCAGCTGCACAACACAGACACTTCAAACCTGAGGACAAAATCTGAGAGAACAGAAAAAGGAAAGGAAACTTAGCTTAGAACCATGCAGCGCTACAGGAGACGGCAGCACTGCAGAGGTGAGGACCGGCACCTGTTTGAAAGAGACAGATGCACACAAACACACACACAACGACGAACGAGAAACAAACACAGAGAGAGGGAAAAGTGGTTATACAGAACTTGAGGACATTATCTACATGTAATTATCTACATACTTATAAATTTGTTGTGTTTTCTTTAACAATGTCAGAAGGAGAGAGGCACTGAGGCACCGTCTTCCGCCCCCCGGCGCTCCTGCTGCGCCTCCTCCTTCTGACAGGAACTGCCTGCAGAACAAGCATGAATGATGCCTGAGTGGACACACGCAACTCACAAGTTCCTGGCTCTGTCAGCTCCTCTGCAGAGGGTTTCCCTAAGAAGGTGGACCTAGCAGGGTCACCGGGGGACGGGGAGCTGTGCCTCACGGCCCTCACTTCGTCGGAGAAACCCTCATGCAGAGTTCAGAAACTTGTGTGTTGAGTATGTCGCTGTGAGCCTCCACCATTTAACTAGTGGGTGAAGCCTGAACTGTCTAGAGACAGACCAGACCAGCTGCACAACACAGACACTTCAAACCTGAGGACAAAATCTGAGAGAACAGAAAAAGGAAAGGAAACTTAGCTTAGAACCATGCAGCGCTACAGGAGACGGCAGCACTGCAGAGGTGAGGACCGGCACCTGTTTGAAAGAGACAGATGCACACAAACACACACACAACGACGAACGAGAAACAAACACAGAGAGAGGGAAAAGTGGTTATACAGAACTTGAGGACATTATCTACATGTAATTATCTACATACTTATAAATTTGTTGTGTTTTCTTTAACAATGTCAGAAGGAGAGAGGCACTGAGGCACCGTCTTCCGCCCCCCGGCGCTCCTGCTGCGCCTCCTCCTTCTGACAGGAACTGCCTGCAGAACAAGCATGAATGATGCCTGAGTGGACACACGCAACTCACAAGTTCCTGGCTCTGTCAGCTCCTCTGCAGAGGGTTTCCCTAAGAAGGTGGACCTAGCAGGGTCACCGGGGGACGGGGAGCTGTGCCTCACGGCCCTCACTTCGTCGGAGAAACCCTCATGCAGAGTTCAGAAACTTGTGTGTTGAGTATGTCGCTGTGAGCCTCCACCATTTAACTAGTGGGTGAAGCCTGAACTGTCTAGAGACAGACCAGACCAGCTGCACAACACAGACACTTCAAACCTGAGGACAAAATCTGAGAGAACAGAAAAAGGAAAGGAAACTTAGCTTAGAACCATGCAGCGCTACAGGAGACGGCAGCACTGCAGAGGTGAGGACCGGCACCTGTTTGAAAGAGACAGATGCACACAAACACACACACAACGACGAACGAGAAACAAACACAGAGAGAGGGAAAAGTGGTTATACAGAACTTGAGGACATTATCTACATGTAATTATCTACATACTTATAAATTTGTTGTGTTTTCTTTAACAATGTCAGAAGGAGAGAGGCACTGAGGCACCGTCTTCCGCCCCCCGGCGCTCCTGCTGCGCCTCCTCCTTCTGACAGGAACTGCCTGCAGAACAAGCATGAATGATGCCTGAGTGGACACACGCAACTCACAAGTTCCTGGCTCTGTCAGCTCCTCTGCAGAGGGTTTCCCTAAGAAGGTGGACCTAGCAGGGTCACCGGGGGACGGGGAGCTGTGCCTCACGGCCCTCACTTCGTCGGAGAAACCCTCATGCAGAGTTCAGAAACTTGTGTGTTGAGTATGTCGCTGTGAGCCTCCACCATTTAACTAGTGGGTGAAGCCTGAACTGTCTAGAGACAGACCAGACCAGCTGCACAACACAGACACTTCAAACCTGAGGACAAAATCTGAGAGAACAGAAAAAGGAAAGGAAACTTAGCTTAGAACCATGCAGCGCTACAGGAGACGGCAGCACTGCAGAGGTGAGGACCGGCACCTGTTTGAAAGAGACAGATGCACACAAACACACACACAACGACGAACGAGAAACAAACACAGAGAGAGGGAAAAGTGGTTATACAGAACTTGAGGACATTATCTACATGTAATTATCTACATACTTATAAATTTGTTGTGTTTTCTTTAACAATGTCAGAAGGAGAGAGGCACTGAGGCACCGTCTTCCGCCCCCCGGCGCTCCTGCTGCGCCTCCTCCTTCTGACAGGAACTGCCTGCAGAACAAGCATGAATGATGCCTGAGTGGACACACGCAACTCACAAGTTCCTGGCTCTGTCAGCTCCTCTGCAGAGGGTTTCCCTAAGAAGGTGGACCTAGCAGGGTCACCGGGGGACGGGGAGCTGTGCCTCACGGCCCTCACTTCGTCGGAGAAACCCTCATGCAGAGTTCAGAAACTTGTGTGTTGAGTATGTCGCTGTGAGCCTCCACCATTTAACTAGTGGGTGAAGCCTGAACTGTCTAGAGACAGACCAGACCAGCTGCACAACACAGACACTTCAAACCTGAGGACAAAATCTGAGAGAACAGAAAAAGGAAAGGAAACTTAGCTTAGAACCATGCAGCGCTACAGGAGACGGCAGCACTGCAGAGGTGAGGACCGGCACCTGTTTGAAAGAGACAGATGCACACAAACACACACACAACGACGAACGAGAAACAAACACAGAGAGAGGGAAAAGTGGTTATACAGAACTTGAGGACATTATCTACATGTAATTATCTACATACTTATAAATTTGTTGTGTTTTCTTTAACAATGTCAGAAGGAGAGAGGCACTGAGGCACCGTCTTCCGCCCCCCGGCGCTCCTGCTGCGCCTCCTCCTTCTGACAGGAACTGCCTGCAGAACAAGCATGAATGATGCCTGAGTGGACACACGCAACTCACAAGTTCCTGGCTCTGTCAGCTCCTCTGCAGAGGGTTTCCCTAAGAAGGTGGACCTAGCAGGGTCACCGGGGGACGGGGAGCTGTGCCTCACGGCCCTCACTTCGTCGGAGAAACCCTCATGCAGAGTTCAGAAACTTGTGTGTTGAGTATGTCGCTGTGAGCCTCCACCATTTAACTAGTGGGTGAAGCCTGAACTGTCTAGAGACAGACCAGACCAGCTGCACAACACAGACACTTCAAACCTGAGGACAAAATCTGAGAGAACAGAAAAAGGAAAGGAAACTTAGCTTAGAACCATGCAGCGCTACAGGAGACGGCAGCACTGCAGAGGTGAGGACCGGCACCTGTTTGAAAGAGACAGATGCACACAAACACACACACAACGACGAACGAGAAACAAACACAGAGAGAGGGAAAAGTGGTTATACAGAACTTGAGGACATTATCTACATGTAATTATCTACATACTTATAAATTTGTTGTGTTTTCTTTAACAATGTCAGAAGGAGAGAGGCACTGAGGCACCGTCTTCCGCCCCCCGGCGCTCCTGCTGCGCCTCCTCCTTCTGACAGGAACTGCCTGCAGAACAAGCATGAATGATGCCTGAGTGGACACACGCAACTCACAAGTTCCTGGCTCTGTCAGCTCCTCTGCAGAGGGTTTCCCTAAGAAGGTGGACCTAGCAGGGTCACCGGGGGACGGGGAGCTGTGCCTCACGGCCCTCACTTCGTCGGAGAAACCCTCATGCAGAGTTCAGAAACTTGTGTGTTGAGTATGTCGCTGTGAGCCTCCACCATTTAACTAGTGGGTGAAGCCTGAACTGTCTAGAGACAGACCAGACCAGCTGCACAACACAGACACTTCAAACCTGAGGACAAAATCTGAGAGAACAGAAAAAGGAAAGGAAACTTAGCTTAGAACCATGCAGCGCTACAGGAGACGGCAGCACTGCAGAGGTGAGGACCGGCACCTGTTTGAAAGAGACAGATGCACACAAACACACACACAACGACGAACGAGAAACAAACACAGAGAGAGGGAAAAGTGGTTATACAGAACTTGAGGACATTATCTACATGTAATTATCTACATACTTATAAATTTGTTGTGTTTTCTTTAACAATGTCAGAAGGAGAGAGGCACTGAGGCACCGTCTTCCGCCCCCCGGCGCTCCTGCTGCGCCTCCTCCTTCTGACAGGAACTGCCTGCAGAACAAGCATGAATGATGCCTGAGTGGACACACGCAACTCACAAGTTCCTGGCTCTGTCAGCTCCTCTGCAGAGGGTTTCCCTAAGAAGGTGGACCTAGCAGGGTCACCGGGGGACGGGGAGCTGTGCCTCACGGCCCTCACTTCGTCGGAGAAACCCTCATGCAGAGTTCAGAAACTTGTGTGTTGAGTATGTCGCTGTGAGCCTCCACCATTTAACTAGTGGGTGAAGCCTGAACTGTCTAGAGACAGACCAGACCAGCTGCACAACACAGACACTTCAAACCTGAGGACAAAATCTGAGAGAACAGAAAAAGGAAAGGAAACTTAGCTTAGAACCATGCAGCGCTACAGGAGACGGCAGCACTGCAGAGGTGAGGACCGGCACCTGTTTGAAAGAGACAGATGCACACAAACACACACACAACGACGAACGAGAAACAAACACAGAGAGAGGGAAAAGTGGTTATACAGAACTTGAGGACATTATCTACATGTAATTATCTACATACTTATAAATTTGTTGTGTTTTCTTTAACAATGTCAGAAGGAGAGAGGCACTGAGGCACCGTCTTCCGCCCCCCGGCGCTCCTGCTGCGCCTCCTCCTTCTGACAGGAACTGCCTGCAGAACAAGCATGAATGATGCCTGAGTGGACACACGCAACTCACAAGTTCCTGGCTCTGTCAGCTCCTCTGCAGAGGGTTTCCCTAAGAAGGTGGACCTAGCAGGGTCACCGGGGGACGGGGAGCTGTGCCTCACGGCCCTCACTTCGTCGGAGAAACCCTCATGCAGAGTTCAGAAACTTGTGTGTTGAGTATGTCGCTGTGAGCCTCCACCATTTAACTAGTGGGTGAAGCCTGAACTGTCTAGAGACAGACCAGACCAGCTGCACAACACAGACACTTCAAACCTGAGGACAAAATCTGAGAGAACAGAAAAAGGAAAGGAAACTTAGCTTAGAACCATGCAGCGCTACAGGAGACGGCAGCACTGCAGAGGTGAGGACCGGCACCTGTTTGAAAGAGACAGATGCACACAAACACACACACAACGACGAACGAGAAACAAACACAGAGAGAGGGAAAAGTGGTTATACAGAACTTGAGGACATTATCTACATGTAATTATCTACATACTTATAAATTTGTTGTGTTTTCTTTAACAATGTCAGAAGGAGAGAGGCACTGAGGCACCGTCTTCCGCCCCCCGGCGCTCCTGCTGCGCCTCCTCCTTCTGACAGGAACTGCCTGCAGAACAAGCATGAATGATGCCTGAGTGGACACACGCAACTCACAAGTTCCTGGCTCTGTCAGCTCCTCTGCAGAGGGTTTCCCTAAGAAGGTGGACCTAGCAGGGTCACCGGGGGACGGGGAGCTGTGCCTCACGGCCCTCACTTCGTCGGAGAAACCCTCATGCAGAGTTCAGAAACTTGTGTGTTGAGTATGTCGCTGTGAGCCTCCACCATTTAACTAGTGGGTGAAGCCTGAACTGTCTAGAGACAGACCAGACCAGCTGCACAACACAGACACTTCAAACCTGAGGACAAAATCTGAGAGAACAGAAAAAGGAAAGGAAACTTAGCTTAGAACCATGCAGCGCTACAGGAGACGGCAGCACTGCAGAGGTGAGGACCGGCACCTGTTTGAAAGAGACAGATGCACACAAACACACACACAACGACGAACGAGAAACAAACACAGAGAGAGGGAAAAGTGGTTATACAGAACTTGAGGACATTATCTACATGTAATTATCTACATACTTATAAATTTGTTGTGTTTTCTTTAACAATGTCAGAAGGAGAGAGGCACTGAGGCACCGTCTTCCGCCCCCCGGCGCTCCTGCTGCGCCTCCTCCTTCTGACAGGAACTGCCTGCAGAACAAGCATGAATGATGCCTGAGTGGACACACGCAACTCACAAGTTCCTGGCTCTGTCAGCTCCTCTGCAGAGGGTTTCCCTAAGAAGGTGGACCTAGCAGGGTCACCGGGGGACGGGGAGCTGTGCCTCACGGCCCTCACTTCGTCGGAGAAACCCTCATGCAGAGTTCAGAAACTTGTGTGTTGAGTATGTCGCTGTGAGCCTCCACCATTTAACTAGTGGGTGAAGCCTGAACTGTCTAGAGACAGACCAGACCAGCTGCACAACACAGACACTTCAAACCTGAGGACAAAATCTGAGAGAACAGAAAAAGGAAAGGAAACTTAGCTTAGAACCATGCAGCGCTACAGGAGACGGCAGCACTGCAGAGGTGAGGACCGGCACCTGTTTGAAAGAGACAGATGCACACAAACACACACACAACGACGAACGAGAAACAAACACAGAGAGAGGGAAAAGTGGTTATACAGAACTTGAGGACATTATCTACATGTAATTATCTACATACTTATAAATTTGTTGTGTTTTCTTTAACAATGTCAGAAGGAGAGAGGCACTGAGGCACCGTCTTCCGCCCCCCGGCGCTCCTGCTGCGCCTCCTCCTTCTGACAGGAACTGCCTGCAGAACAAGCATGAATGATGCCTGAGTGGACACACGCAACTCACAAGTTCCTGGCTCTGTCAGCTCCTCTGCAGAGGGTTTCCCTAAGAAGGTGGACCTAGCAGGGTCACCGGGGGACGGGGAGCTGTGCCTCACGGCCCTCACTTCGTCGGAGAAACCCTCATGCAGAGTTCAGAAACTTGTGTGTTGAGTATGTCGCTGTGAGCCTCCACCATTTAACTAGTGGGTGAAGCCTGAACTGTCTAGAGACAGACCAGACCAGCTGCACAACACAGACACTTCAAACCTGAGGACAAAATCTGAGAGAACAGAAAAAGGAAAGGAAACTTAGCTTAGAACCATGCAGCGCTACAGGAGACGGCAGCACTGCAGAGGTGAGGACCGGCACCTGTTTGAAAGAGACAGATGCACACAAACACACACACAACGACGAACGAGAAACAAACACAGAGAGAGGGAAAAGTGGTTATACAGAACTTGAGGACATTATCTACATGTAATTATCTACATACTTATAAATTTGTTGTGTTTTCTTTAACAATGTCAGAAGGAGAGAGGCACTGAGGCACCGTCTTCCGCCCCCCGGCGCTCCTGCTGCGCCTCCTCCTTCTGACAGGAACTGCCTGCAGAACAAGCATGAATGATGCCTGAGTGGACACACGCAACTCACAAGTTCCTGGCTCTGTCAGCTCCTCTGCAGAGGGTTTCCCTAAGAAGGTGGACCTAGCAGGGTCACCGGGGGACGGGGAGCTGTGCCTCACGGCCCTCACTTCGTCGGAGAAACCCTCATGCAGAGTTCAGAAACTTGTGTGTTGAGTATGTCGCTGTGAGCCTCCACCATTTAACTAGTGGGTGAAGCCTGAACTGTCTAGAGACAGACCAGACCAGCTGCACAACACAGACACTTCAAACCTGAGGACAAAATCTGAGAGAACAGAAAAAGGAAAGGAAACTTAGCTTAGAACCATGCAGCGCTACAGGAGACGGCAGCACTGCAGAGGTGAGGACCGGCACCTGTTTGAAAGAGACAGATGCACACAAACACACACACAACGACGAACGAGAAACAAACACAGAGAGAGGGAAAAGTGGTTATACAGAACTTGAGGACATTATCTACATGTAATTATCTACATACTTATAAATTTGTTGTGTTTTCTTTAACAATGTCAGAAGGAGAGAGGCACTGAGGCACCGTCTTCCGCCCCCCGGCGCTCCTGCTGCGCCTCCTCCTTCTGACAGGAACTGCCTGCAGAACAAGCATGAATGATGCCTGAGTGGACACACGCAACTCACAAGTTCCTGGCTCTGTCAGCTCCTCTGCAGAGGGTTTCCCTAAGAAGGTGGACCTAGCAGGGTCACCGGGGGACGGGGAGCTGTGCCTCACGGCCCTCACTTCGTCGGAGAAACCCTCATGCAGAGTTCAGAAACTTGTGTGTTGAGTATGTCGCTGTGAGCCTCCACCATTTAACTAGTGGGTGAAGCCTGAACTGTCTAGAGACAGACCAGACCAGCTGCACAACACAGACACTTCAAACCTGAGGACAAAATCTGAGAGAACAGAAAAAGGAAAGGAAACTTAGCTTAGAACCATGCAGCGCTACAGGAGACGGCAGCACTGCAGAGGTGAGGACCGGCACCTGTTTGAAAGAGACAGATGCACACAAACACACACACAACGACGAACGAGAAACAAACACAGAGAGAGGGAAAAGTGGTTATACAGAACTTGAGGACATTATCTACATGTAATTATCTACATACTTATAAATTTGTTGTGTTTTCTTTAACAATGTCAGAAGGAGAGAGGCACTGAGGCACCGTCTTCCGCCCCCCGGCGCTCCTGCTGCGCCTCCTCCTTCTGACAGGAACTGCCTGCAGAACAAGCATGAATGATGCCTGAGTGGACACACGCAACTCACAAGTTCCTGGCTCTGTCAGCTCCTCTGCAGAGGGTTTCCCTAAGAAGGTGGACCTAGCAGGGTCACCGGGGGACGGGGAGCTGTGCCTCACGGCCCTCACTTCGTCGGAGAAACCCTCATGCAGAGTTCAGAAACTTGTGTGTTGAGTATGTCGCTGTGAGCCTCCACCATTTAACTAGTGGGTGAAGCCTGAACTGTCTAGAGACAGACCAGACCAGCTGCACAACACAGACACTTCAAACCTGAGGACAAAATCTGAGAGAACAGAAAAAGGAAAGGAAACTTAGCTTAGAACCATGCAGCGCTACAGGAGACGGCAGCACTGCAGAGGTGAGGACCGGCACCTGTTTGAAAGAGACAGATGCACACAAACACACACACAACGACGAACGAGAAACAAACACAGAGAGAGGGAAAAGTGGTTATACAGAACTTGAGGACATTATCTACATGTAATTATCTACATACTTATAAATTTGTTGTGTTTTCTTTAACAATGTCAGAAGGAGAGAGGCACTGAGGCACCGTCTTCCGCCCCCCGGCGCTCCTGCTGCGCCTCCTCCTTCTGACAGGAACTGCCTGCAGAACAAGCATGAATGATGCCTGAGTGGACACACGCAACTCACAAGTTCCTGGCTCTGTCAGCTCCTCTGCAGAGGGTTTCCCTAAGAAGGTGGACCTAGCAGGGTCACCGGGGGACGGGGAGCTGTGCCTCACGGCCCTCACTTCGTCGGAGAAACCCTCATGCAGAGTTCAGAAACTTGTGTGTTGAGTATGTCG